>NC_029792.2:7603836-7623148 GCF_000816755.2 Arachis ipaensis
AAATTAATTATTTTTGACATTAATCGTATAAATATAAACGATCATCTAAAAAAATGAATATAATTGCACTACTGTACAAAATGTTTTATACTATGTATCAAAATCAATATACATCCACATATGGGATCCTATTCCCCAAATAGAGTGAATCTTGGCTGACAAAAACTAAAAGGCCATATATATATTTTTTTGGTTTTTTATGAAATCTTTTAATCTAACAGATCAAAAAAAATAATTTAAGGATTTGCTATTAGGTATTGAGTTTTATTATATTATAAAATAAGATTTAAATATTTGCTACTTACTTAAATAGATTAATAAATTAATTATTAAATTAATTTAAATTGTTTAAAATTATATAATTTTAAAGATTAAAATATAAAATAAAAATAAAAATAAAAATAAAAATAAAAATATACCATTGCAAAAAGGAGGAGAAAAAAAGGACCGAAGATATTATATTGGTGAAAATTCAGGTGAAGTCGACTTCACATGAAGTTGATATTTAAGAGTCGTTAGATGAAAATTTAGTCAAATTAATCAAATCATCTAACGACTCTCAGATATCAACTTCACGTAAAGTCGACTGCAACTGAATTTTCACCGATTATATTATACCAACCGAAACGGAAAAAAAAGGACCATAAGAAAAAGAATTTTTGAAAAGAAAAAATCATACGTGCGAGAAGAAAAGAAAATCACACTATTCTTTTCAAGTACGATAACGCACAATTGAGATTAGTTGTGCATGCGTGATGCATGGTTGATATCTATTATAGAAACTGCGGCACTGCTGAAAAATGCTTAGTGAGAAGCTTGGCATAATGCATATAGGCCCTTTTTATCTATCTATCTACTGATAATATATTAAAATTGGTTCTCCTTCAGCCAATAGAAGTGAGGTATCCATTCTTTATAAATCTATTTTCCTACAAAAATAAATACATTTTTTTATATTTCTCTAAATAAATTTATTTTAGAAAAATATCTTTATTATAATTATATTACAGTATTAAAATAATATTTAATGAATAATGCATAATTATACTAATTTAAGAAAAAATATCTTTATTATCTATCTATTTATTCTAATATATAAAAATCAAATTTTGCACTTAATGATGGAACTGATGTGGTCATGTGGCATGCTCTTGAGGTGTTTTCTGATTTATTTCATTTAATTCGTTAAAGCAAATCAATTATAATTAATTAATTATATCAATTAATTAATTTGATTAGACATTTAAATCTCACCATTTATTATAATTTATATAAATTAATTATTTGATTTGATTTGATTGGAGTAAATATCAAATTATTTTAGTAAATAATAAATATGATAACGAAATATATGAATTAATTTAATTAGTTTATTCTTTGATGAATATGTATTTGATTTCTTGATTGAAAAGAGGTTGAAAATGGTTCAGTTGGGACCCGAAAAAGGGTGGCTAACCCAAAATTTAGGGGAAGTGCTGCCGAAATTTTATTAAATCTGAGGTTTTGTTTGAAAAGTTGTTTTAAAAGATTTGGTTCTGAAAAATTAAATTATTTAAAATATATTTAGTTAAGAAAAGATTTATTCTATTTTAAAGTTTGATTTATTAAGAAAAATATAATGTTTTAAACCCAATCTTTTAAGGAGAGATTTTGTTTTAAGTAAAGATTTGAACTCGGTTTATTAAGAAAAAGAATCTCTGCCACAGGAGAGTAGTTTTACTTGTGATTCCTGTTATTTTTATAGAGTTCCCTCGCCCTTGTTGCTTTAAGTTTTATTTTATCCAGAGGGATAGGTATTGTATTTGAATTTTATTTTAAATTCATTTGTATAGCATTTATTATTATTAATAATTGTGTGATTTTAATTACTAAAAATAATTTTCTGGTATTTTCTTATAAACTGAAACGCGATATCGACCTAAAGGCTCAATAGTAAATTTATAATAAAGGAAGTCAGGTCCGTAACGCCTTACTTTTGGTACGATCATGACATGCTAAAAGTTAGGGTGTTACAATAACGAAATATATGAATTAATTTAATGAGTTTATTTTTCTCAATACCATCTATTTATACAAGATCAAATATTTTTTACTCATTCATTATCTTTTTTCTCTCTCCCTCCCTCTCTCTCGTGCTTAGTATACAATTTTTGTAATTTATTTAATTTTGTTTCTTTTATCTTTATTTATACATTTTATTTTTTTATATTTTTTAAATTTTTTGTTTATTTTGTAATATTCTATTTTGTTATGTGTACTTCAATTATATATATATATATATATTGTCTTTTTTTGTGATTCACAATTAATATATACATTGTTCGTGTATGTGGTTTATATATATCACTACAAGAAACGTCATTAAAATCGACGGCCAAATCGACGGCTTAGCCGTCGATAATAATGAAATTCGACGGCAAAATAGACGGCGCAGTTGGTCGCTATAAAGCTTGTCGGTTTTTCAAAATGCTAATAAAATCGACGGCTTTCTTGGCCGTCGATAATAATTTAATAAAATCGACATTTGTTCCGTCTGTAATATGGGTATGAGAATTTTACATCCTTACTAAAATCGACAACATTTCCGTCGATATTATTATTTAAAATCGACGTCTTCTCTGTCGATAATTGATTCAATAAAATCGACGGCCTATGTGTCAATATTTAACTAAATAAAATCAACAACGCTGCTGTCTATAATATGCTTAATAAAATCGACGACGACGCCGTCGATATGAGATTGAATAAAATCGACACAGCTGCCGTCAATTTAATTATTTAGATTTGTCTATTTCAACTTTTAAAAGCGACAACTTTGCCGTCGATTTTAATAGTTATATGTTTTATTTTTTTTTCTATTTTAAAAATAGTAAACCGTTAATACAAATAAACTTTTAAAAGTTTAAGTGTAGTTGAATAATTATTATTAATATTATCTATAAGTATTAGGCCAACATATTTTATGCAGCTTGTTCCTTCTTGAGCTTCTTTGTGATGGATGCAAGGTACTTTCCTTGGTGGAATGCTTGGTCCAACTCAAGCTGAGATGGCTGCCTTGAGCCATCACCGGCATAAGTTCCGGCCCCGTATGGGCTTCCATCTTTCACGTTCTCCATCTCAAACATGCCGGCACCAAATGTGTATCCGATCGGAACGAATATCATTTCATGATGCACAAGCTGAGTGATAGCAGTAAGCCTGAAATGTATTGCAAAAATGTCTTAACATTTACCATTTCATGTGAATAAGAAAGTAAAGAGAGATAAGAGGGTGTTACGCTGTCGTCTCTTGTTCGCCGCCCTGGGAACCGGTGCTATAGAAGATTCCGGCTGGCTTGCCTGCAAGCTGTTGTGTCCTCCATAGACCTCCGGTGGAATCTAGGAAAGCCTTAAATTGAGCAGGCATCATCCCGAATTTAGTAGGGAAGCCAAAGACAAAACCATCAGCCGTGGCCAGCTTGTCGGCGGTGATGATTGGTGCATCAGTCTTTGGTGGTGCACCCATCTTACCAAGCACTTTTTCTGGCAGTGTCTCAGGCACCTGTTAGAAAGGGAACATGACACGCCATTTATCTGCAGATGTTGTTTGCTACTTGCAAATTTGCAATTTTATGTTGTGACACAATGCACAGGAAACTTTGGAATATAAATATACATGCCTGCCATATTTTGACCTCAACGCCTTCTACCGAAGCAGCGCCTTTCTTGATTTCTTGTGCTAGCTTCTCAACATGTCCATACATGGAGTAGTACCTACCAAACCACACAACAACTAATATTCAATTCAAGCTTCCAGAATCATGTTCACCAATCCACTTTACTCATAGTGTGCTTATTAGCTGGAAACATAAACCTTTATGTTCTTAGTAGAATTAGTAGTAAACAATGTGTCCGTTAATAACTGAAGCAGGATTTTTTTACAGCATATATTAACCCTGTACTGCCAGCTCATTGAAACAGCAGCAGCAAGAGGAGTATTAGCTATTGAAAGAAATAAAATAACTGAAGCAGCAGCAGCAAGAGGAGTATTAGCTATTAAAATTTTCCATTTAAATCCTTTTTTGAGTTTTAATTAAGGCTATTTTTCATACATAAGGAGTATTAGCTATTGAAATTTGTTCCTCCTATACATAAACACTCGTCCCTTTGGACCAAAATCAAAGTGTAAATGGCAATAGGAAAGTAGTATGAAATCAAGTTACAGAAAAATCAACATAAAGAGAAGAATTTACCAACTCCTACTTGATTCTATTCTTCCATGAAGCAGCAACACATATACAAAATATAATTTATTTAAAAGTAAATTAACAAATTTGCAAACTAAGAATTTACAACTAAAACCTCAATCCGAGAATTTTGAACTTCTATCATCATCAATGTAAGCATCATCGTCATCATAGTTCTCAATGTTATCGTCCTCCTCATTATTTACTTTAGGAACCTGGAGGTCAGCTACTTGAAGTTGTATTATATCAACATCTCCTGACGTAGATGCTAATGATAGTGGAAACTCGGTTTCTGAAATGATCCTAGCATGTGGAGGCTCATCATTTTGATACACCTCGGTTTCAGATTCATTTTGTGCCTCCTCGATTATTTTTCGTGGTTTACATGTAATCACAACCTTCCAATTAGACTTACAGCCTTGTGGATATGGCATGTAATACACTTGTCTAGCTTTTTGCGCAAAGATGAATGGATCGTAACTCCCATATCTCCTAGTGGGTAATACTTCAATTATTTTGTAGTCTTTGTGACTACGCGTTCCCCGAGGCCTGGTAGGGTCATACCACTCACAGTAAAACAAGGTGACTTTTAAACTAACAAGACTTGGATATTCAACAATCAAAATCTCTTTAAGAGTGCCGTACCAATCAGATGCATCATTCCTTCCATCACCTTTAACATATATGCTTGTATTATCTGTCTTCTTTCCAGATGCATGCTCAGGAGTATGAAATCTATACTCGTTAACCTTGAACATACCAACACTCGTGACCCTAGTTTTTGGCCCGAATGCTAAACTCAATAAATGAGGACAAGTTATGCCATTACTGGAATTTTTTATCTGATTTTATCAAACAAAATATAGTATTTAGAAAAACAAGATTTACTTTGACATATTTTGATACAGTCAACAAAATATAAAAACTTACATGCTCATGAAACCATGATGAAAAGTTGGATAAAGAATTATTGCTCTTATGTATCTATTCATATTGACTTCTAAATATATTGACTTCAGGACAATTCAACAAGATATGTAAGTGAACGGCTTTCATTTCCATACTAGTTCAGTGATTTAAAACCACTCAGATGGATAATAAATAACACTACAGTTCAGTGATTTAAAATTTCATCTTCCAATTTTCTAACGATCAAGGAAAGTAATGCATCAAGTTCATGAGTAGTCCAACTATAGGATACCATGTAACTTTCATATATAAACTTTATAGGAAAAAATCGAAAAAATAAATGAACTTTTTATAGGATGTGTGATATTTAATGTGTGGGACGTTTTATTGATATATAATCAATCATCAAAATGGAAGAAGTTGTTTCTGCTTGCAATGAAAATATTATAATCACAACAAAACAAAGTACTCACCAATAACAATTATTTATTTATTTATTTATTTATTCTGACATGAACAATAATAATGGCTTTAGCTTTATTAGTCTTTTACCGTAGCCAATTTTCTAAAAAGATGCAAGTTAATTAGGTATATAGAAAGGGCTAATCTTTAATAACTAATCCATAATAAATCAAAAAAAGCAAATTGTTCAGAAGAGAAGATGTCAACTGTTCAATCAAAACCTGAAAAGCCAAAAATAATTGAAAAAGGATAAGCAACTTATTACCTACAGATAGCTCAAGTTTACAATGAAAAAATAAATTAAAGAAACACATTATATAATTGATCAAGGTAAATAGATTAACTTATATATAAGTGCATAAAGTATATTATCTTGATTCAAATAAAATTAAATCTAGAGATAGATATGAAGAGGTGGATAGGGTGAATCTAATGTGAGAAGAGGTAATATAAGTGAAATTGTGTCAAGGTCCCCTGTCAAATAATCTCTTTACTTTGTGAATGCATGGTGTTGGCCTATATGGGCATACAATAGAAAGCATGTCAGAAATAAAATAAAGGAGAAGCAATTGGAAAAGAAAGGAAGGGTAAAACAAATGAAGTGTAAAGAATAGAAGCAAAATCAAAAAAGAAGGCCTGAGATTGAGACAAGTACTATTTTTTTTAAAATATGGCAATGACAATAGCAATGGGCATGTACTGAAATATTTAATTTTATTATTATAAAAATATGAATACTATTTTTGTTTAGAAAAAAAGAAAAGAGAGAATCAGAAATCACATAAGTATATTGCTAGCTATCCTATTAGCTATCCTATTAGTAGTGAATATAAGTAGTGAAACCTCTTTTTGTCATTACTTCATTATTGCTAGCTATCCTATTAGCTACCACACTCACTACTACTTAACAAATAAATAGTAATGCTGTGACGTTGAGTAATGCTGATCCAGTCACGAGGAAGTTGTGAAGTTAGCATTAACAGTATTACTTTTCATTTTTACAAAGCAACAGGCATTTCTCCGAACATGTGGTGTGCGGAGTTCAAAACAGTAAATTTCAGTTCAATCTAAGTAGCATTCAACCCAGTAATTTCATAAAGATACAATCAACAACAATTTCAGTCCAGAAACACAAGTTTTAACAAACCTAAGCCTAACCAAAATTTCTAAAAACAGAATTAAAAAGCAGTGAAAATAAAGAAAAGAAAGACAGGAAACAGGGGAAGGGAACCTGCATTGATGAAAGGAGGAAGAAGAATGGAGAGGCGGTGGGGTGGTGGTGATGTCGCGGTGGCACAGAAGTCGCCGCCGCTGGTGGTTGCTTGTCGGTGCTTGAAGACGTGGATAGAGGGTGACTCCACGAACAGGGATGTCGCACGCAGGAACGAAGAAATGGAAAAATGGGGAAGAAAGAGAAGAAGGAAGAGAGAGAGGGTAGGCAATGGTGGTCGCCGGTGGTGGTGTCGGACGGAGGCGGTGGTGAAGAGAAAGGAAGTCAACCAAAGAATACCTAGCTTGAATTTGGGGAAGTTTGCGTTTCTGAATTTGGAAGCGGGAGTGGACGCGAGAACATATGTTTTTAGTGATAAAAATCGACGGCATATTTGTCGATTTTATATATTAAATTTACACCGTTCACTCCATTTTAGAAAGCAATTAAGACCGTTCAAATTTATCGACGGCAAAGGTGTCGATATTTTAAATAATAAAATAGACGCTATATTTGTCGATTTTAATATTAAAGAAAACAACACATATGGCGTCTATTATATAGATTAAATTTAGACCGTCCATTTCATTTTAGAGAGTAATCTAGACCGTTCAAATTTATCAATGGCAAGGTTGTCGATATTTAAAATAATAAAATAGACGCCATATTCGTCGATTTTATTTTCGACTTCTGGTTCGCCTTTACCATGACGATAATAGAGAAATAAATTAATGCATTATAAAAACATCGACGAATAGGCCGTCGATTTTAATATTTTTATTTTTAATTATTTTTTTAGTAATATCGACATCAAGCCGTCGAAAATTATCGACGGCAGAAATAGCCGTCGATTTTTGCCGTCGAAAAACACACTTTTTCTTGTAGTGTATATTGTCTTTTTTTTTTTTGTGATTCACAATTAATATATACATTGTTCGTGTATGTAGTTTATATGTTAATGTTTTTATTGATTATCTTTATTACTATCTTTTTTGTGTGTCTCTTTGTTGCTCCTTGTTTTAGTTATATTCATTGATTTTTTTTTGTATTGATGCCTTTTTATTTAAAATATCGTGACAATTTTGAGTGTATGTTGTGACTCATGTGATATTCGTTAATTTAGTGTATCTTTTATAGTATAAATTTATAAAATCTATAGTATGCTATATAGATTATTGTGACCCATGCTCTTTTATAGTATGCTATATAGTATCTTTTATAAAATTATAATATGATATAATATGATATATAAATTTATAATATGATTTATAATATGCTAAAATATTAGGACATTATCATATAAATATTTTTTTATTTGTCCGTTAGATTTAACTATATAGGATCTTGAAAATTATGCAATTATGTAATTAGTTATTTTTTCATATAATTATTGTATTGATCATTTACATTAGTGAGACGATTTTCATTATTAATATTTATAAATATGCTATTATTTGTATAATTGATTGAATCATCTTATTTGTTTAAATTTAATTCTATTGAATTAATTATTCAAGGTGCCATCACTATTTCTATTTTTAAAGAATTTTTTTAATATTATTTAACAATTCTAATAACATAATAACAATTAAAAAAGACAGAACAAAAAAATTTTTAATGTGAAAATAGAACAAAAAGAATAAATTATTTAATAATTCTTTCAAGATATATATGTTTTTTATCGATAATTATTGTAAGGCATGAAAAATTATTAAATTCTAACAATAATTATTAAGGATAAATGATTATTATAATTAAAAATAATGTCAATTTAAATTATATACAAATAAACTATGCCAAATATAACAACTTAAAAGGGTTACTTTTGAAAGAATATAGTTTATAATATTTAATTTTTTACTATTTATTAAAAAAAAGCATAATTACTTAACGATATTTATTTTTTAAATTCATTATGTATACAATTTTATTCTTTTTTTGTTTGACAAAATTTTACTCATGATGGTAATTCTTCTAATGGTGTAAATGTGAAAAATTATATTTTTACTTTTCGATATAATCGATATATTATTAATAATGAATAGTAATTAGCCCCTCATATTTTTAATCAAAGCATTTTAACGATAGTTTCTATTTATAGATATTAATGAATGATTTTTTTTAAATAAAATGCATTATGATTTTAGGTTATTTCATAATTAACAATAATACTTGATTATTTCTTTAAAAATAAATTGCATTATGATTTTAGGTTATTTCACAATAATAATTAATGTTCATAATATTAAAATACTCTAAATTTTTTATTTTCTATCGTTAGTAGTTAATCCCAAATTAAAAAGATTATGTTAAATTGTTGAGTAGTCCAAGTATAACCGGAGTTAATTTAGTTTATTTGTTTATTAATATAATCGATCGAAAGCATAAATAATTAGAAAAATAGAATGTTAATAATTACTTAAAATAGATAACAAAATAAGTTATAGGATATTATTTTATTTAAAGTATTAATAATTAAAAGAATAAAAAGTCAGTAATTATTTTTAAAATAAACATTAAATTTAGTTTTATGGTACTAATTTATTTCAGTTGTTAATAAATTTTATAATTTTCAGATTTATATCTACTCAATTTATGTATTTTATTTTATTCTACTTTAACAAAAAATTAAGACGTGTATTTTTTATTATTTATTTAAAAAGTATAGCGAAATGAGTTATATCAATTAAAATTAATTATTAATAATTGATATCGATTAACTGATTATATTAATTTGTAAGATGAATAACGTGTAATAAATGTTGTGAAATTAATTATAATAAATTAATAATTAATAAATAAAAACTAAAAGGGATTTTTTATTTTTTTTTAATGGCTACACGTTTTTATAATTTCACTTTCTCTTTATCCCTTCCTTTCACATTTATTTCTTTTAATTTATTGAACTAAATCAATTATACTAATTATTTGTATTAACTAATTAAGTACTTTTTAATGGGTTATTATAACTATATCTTTAGACCAAAGTTAAAAATATTATAAAAAATATTTTACAAAAATTGTTGAAAAATAAATATTTTTAAAATGTGTCCTTAAGACACAAACTAACTAAATTATTTTTCAATTTAATGTGTTTGATTCATTCAATTGTATTAATTATAACTAATTAATTATGTAATTTGATTTGATTAGGATAAATATTTTATCATTTAATATTTTATTTGATTCATTCTATCTTCTTTCACTTTTTTTAATTGTTTTTTTACTTTATTTTTAATTGTTTATTTTACTTTTACTTCTTATATATAGATTTATTATAATTCATCACATGTTCTTTTTTAATTTAAGTGATTTTTTAGGTTATATTTTACCATTGATGCTTTTATTTTGTTTAGTGTATTTGTTTTAGTCTGTATTTAATATAATAATCTGTAAATATCTATTCTATTATATAAAAATTAAATTTCTGCACTTAATAGATAAAACTGTCGTGGAATATTTCTGATGGTATTTTTCGATTTATTTCTTTTAACTCATTAAATTCAATTTATTATAATTTTTATCAATCAATTAATTGTAATTCAAATTGAATGATTATTTTGTTACGAAATTATTATTTCCTAATCTATTTATGGGCGATACATATATTAATTATAATCGCAAATTAAGCTATTTTATATTAAATGACTTATATAATTGTCATCTCATTTATTATCATAAATGTTGAATTAAATAAGTCATTATTACTTTTGATTTAGAATTAAATGAGAATAAAACAAGAGATGTTATTTTATTTGGCCTTTAGGGTTTAATGGGTGTCACACTTAGATATAAATAGTGACTTCCGAATTTTGGTCTCCAACACATCAAAGCCACATCCGTAACTATTTTCCATAAAAGGAATTGCGATTCAACTCTATCAGGGATACAGAAGGTTTCAAAGAACAAGGGAATATTCTGAGTTTGTACAAATTCTAAATGTTCGAACTTACGATGTTGTTTCAGTTGGTTGTCGTTACGCGAATGACTCTAATATATACGTGTCTAAAGACTAAAATAGATTAAATACTATTTAAGTAATTCATTTCTAATATTGGTATTTGATTAAATTAGTTTTAGATAAATTTAGATTGTTGACTCAATTTATATATTACGACTATTCTTTTTGAATATATTATTTTTATATTTTTTAATATAATTTTTTTCTGATTTTTAAGTTTATTTTCTTTCTTAGATATATGTATCACCTTTTTTTTCTCATTTTATATTTCAGATTAGTAATGTAATTATTAAAAAAATGTATTTAAAAAAATATTAAAATATCACAATTTAAAAAAAAAAAAGAAAAGATACGTAAAAAAAAGAAAAATAAAAAATTAAAACATCACTATTAAAAAGAAAACTGTTAATATACGTATAAATGGGCTGGGATTGAGGAATATATACGAATATAAAAAACAAAAAATTATTGTACGATTGTAGAATAAAAAATAATCATATATATATAATGAAATAATTATAACAAAAAAATAATTAATACATGTGATTTAAATATTTTTAATAATCGGTAACATGGGTCAAACAAATTTATTTTAATTATATTACAATTAGCTCATGAATAATACATGATTATATTAATTTAAGAAAATATCTTCATTATAATTATATCAAATCAATATTCAATGCGTTATTAAACTACTTATTAATCATCGATATTTTTAATCATTCTAATTATATCAATTGATATAGTTTTAATTCTCTTTCAACTGCAATAATTTTATTAGGAGATAGTTAATACACACATTAATAGTGACCCATTTAATTTGATATCAATTAGTGGATAATAATAATAATAATAAGGTCTACACAGTATATGCATTATATTTTAAAAAGGTAAAATATATTTTAAAAAAATTAGGATATCAATAATCAACTGTGATTAATATCAATATCAATAATTAATTCTTATAATTATTTTTGTACTACTAAAGGCTACATATAGTATTTTTTTTAGAATAAAAAAGGTTGTGATTCATAATATTTTCGTAAAGTTATATCGTATGGACAGATTAATTAGATAACAAATTGAATTTTAATTAATATATTTTATTTTCTGCTCATATTTTTTCATTAATTATTTTATTTTTATATTTACAGTAAATATTGAATGTAAAAAAGAAAAAAAAATATATTAAATGTTATCTATTTTATTTATTTGGAGTCATAATTAAATTTGATATAATTATAGCAAGTATCTAGAATTAATAATAACATGATACTATAATTTTAAATTGTATAATATAATAAAAAAGAACGTAGCAATTTATATCTACTTTCTATATAGCAATAATATTATATATATTTATATATCTCCTCTTTTAACTCTTTCCTAAAAATATTGGCATATAATTAATGTAGATAACATATATATTGAATAAGTATCTCTATTGAATTAATCATAAAGGTTAATAAAATATAATGGCATAAATTTTACCTAATTGTAGCAAGTATTTTCATTAAAAAATTTGCTAATTATTACCGTGTATAATTAGTGTGTGTGTGTATATATATATATATATATATATATATATATATATATATATAAAAAATGTGTAAAATATCTTTATTTTTAGAAAGTACTATTCTCATGAAATGAAAGCACTATTCTCTCTTCTAAAATTATTTTTAGAAAAATATCTTTATTATAATTATATTACAATTAGCATTTAATGAATAATGCATGATTATACCAATTTAAAAAATATCTTTATTATAATTATATAAAATAATCTACTTAATATACTAAAATTGGATTTTCTCCCAACTAATAAAAGTAAGGTGTCAATTTTTCATGAATTTATTTTCTTTTCAAAATAAAGGCACTATTCTCTCTTCTAAATTTATTTTAAAAAATATCTTTATTAGAATTATATTACAATTAGCATTTAATGAATAATGCATAATTATACTGATTTAAAAAATATCTTAATTATAATTATATAAAAAAATAAACATAAATTTATAATTCTAATTGCTATAAATATGATACTAATGTTCATAGTGGTAAATTGATATTGCAATAATTAATTTCTATAATTATTTTTGTACTACTAAAGGCTATAAATATAGTGTTTCTTTGTGGTTAGTGAGTCTAAATCTAAGAAACAAAGCATTTTTTCTAATCTGTTATTCTTTTTAGATTGGGCAATTATTTCTAAAGAGTTTTGTAGGTCAAGTTCAAGTCACATCCCCTCTACGTTTTCTATGTTTGTCCAAAAATATTCGAAGTGGAGCATATAATGAGATCGAATTTCCTCAATTTAGGTTCAATTTTGAAAAATTCGTGCCAACCTTGAAGATACAATTCAAAGATTGGTACTATATTTAAATTTTTTTCTCTTAAATTTTTTGTATTAAAATAATTTTATAACATATTGTATTTTTTCAAAAACTACCGGTCTTTTGGTGCATTAATGCAATACCATTGAAGAGAATAAAAGTCAATTTAATTTGACAATTTTAACAAGAAGATAGTTTGAATTTGTACCGATTCTAAGTATTCGATCTTATGATGTTATTTCGGTTGGTTATTACGAGAATGACTCTAATCTATACGTATCTAAGGATTAGAATAGATTAAATATTATTTAAATAATTTAGTTCTAATATTGGTAGTTGATTAAATTAGTTTTAGAAAAATTTAAATTGTTGTCTCAATTTATATATTATGACTATTCTTTATGGATATGTTATTTTTAAACTTTTTAATATGATTTTTTTAAGTTTGTTTTCTTTTTTGATATATGTATCACATTTTTTTCGTATTTTAGATTAGTAATGCAATTATTAAGAGAAATGTAATTCATCAATAAATTATAATGATTAAAAGTTTAATTAAGATTAACTAACATCTGTTTTGGACACAAGATTGATTAATTAAGTTTAAAACGTGAAAAAGGAAAAAGAGTCACAATACGTGGTTTTGCTTTCTTGCTAATATATAAAAATACGTAAAAGAAAAAAAAATTAAAATATCACCATTTAAAAAAAATTGTTAATCATACATATGAAAAGGGATTGGAGAATATGCATAGATATAAAAAATAAAAAATTATTATTCGATTGTAGAATAAAAAATAATCATATATATATAAAAAAATAATTATAACAAAAAAATAATTAATATATGTGACTTAAATTTTTATATGTACCATTAATATATATATATATAAACAAATATTTAAACCATTAAATAAAAAAGAAATAGTATGTTTTCAATTTTGGGAATAAAACGTAAATAATTATAATATAATAATTTGTTTAATTATTAATATTTATAATTGTTATTCTAAATCATAAATTTAGAGAAAAAAAGTAGATTAATAAAAATAATTAATAACTATATTAGAGTTGATACACATAACACTAGATTAAGAAAAAATAAACATAATTACTACCATTTAAATTAATTTTAGTAAAATAATTTAAAATTATAATTTCAAACTTATCACGTGCATAGTACGAATTATTGAACAATTTATTATCATGTACATTGTAACACCCTACTACACAGTGTTTTACGCTTAAGTCATAGAACAGAGGTAGTGTGGTATTACAGACCTCTAAACAGTAAAGATATACATATAATACTGAAAGAAATAATATACTAGGAGCCTTGAAACAAAATGGAAAAATAAAAATCGTAAAATAAAAAGCGTAACACTCAAGGAATAGGATTACTTGCGTGCTAAGAAACCTAATAGGAACATGATAAAGATAAGCAGAAGAATAAAGGAAAGCCAAGGTAACAGCATAACTAGCCCCTAACTCAGCCTGTGAAGCTAAGGCTGGCCGGAGGATATATATATATATATATATACATATAAACATACTTAAGTATCCCCAAAATACACCAAAACATCAAAGTAAACTCCTAACTCTCCCTAATCCTTTAAGAGGAGCAGCATACATAAGTTACTTGGAGAGTAAGCTAAACAAATATATACATATATACAACCAAAAACCAAAATACACCTAAGGACTACTTTGCTTCCCAAGATCCAGACGTCTAGCGAGGAGCCTCTCGACCTGCATCTGAAAAACAACAATACAATATGGAATGAGAACCGGAGGTTCTCAGCATGGTAAAAGTGCCACGCGCATAAGAAATACGGTCCTGAGAATGCCATAGACAATCCTAAAACTCCGTTATTCAATTATCCAACTTAAGTACTAAACAGAAGCTATAAACAGGGGTAGGTATTCTAAATCTGCCTAACTTACTCAAGTTCAAACTTAACCTAACACCAAACCATTTCCTCCGTTTCCTCCATCCTTTCATCATTCAGAATGCAATAGAAACAAGCAACCAAACAAGTTCACGCACAAGTAATGATCAAATAGTACAACTAGCAAGTATAACAAATAGCAGGTAATATATATCAATTAGGCATACCCAGGAAATGCATAACAATCAATACAAACAAATGCATATGATGCATGCCTGTTCTATGGCTGATGAGGCCCATCTGTCGGTTATCCAGCCAACCCGACAAGTTTGAAAATCTTAGACTGTCCCCCGTCGCGCATCTCCAAGAGTCTATGCATAGAGTTCACATTCAATCATCATATAATCACTCAATGGGACTATCCATACCGGGAATTTATACGTGCCCGGTCACCCTTACGACGTAGGGTCAACAAAGTATCGAGATTCAACCTGGAACACGTGGTGGCGAGCCACGGTTCTTACCCAGGGAAACTCGTATCTCAGATATCATTATTCATAAGCCATGGCAATTATCATCAATACATCATCAAGTATCAAACCTTAACATTAAACTTCATTAACATCCTTATTTTCTTCATAAAAGCCACTATTTACAACTTTCTTCACCTTCAAGTTATCTTGTTTTCCTAGCTTCTTTTATCTACTGGACCTAGAACCATACTTTAAGCCTTAAAGGGAAGAAAATGGAGGTTTAGAAGTGGAAAATTGGTTTAAAAATAGTCAAAACCGGTTTGGTCACCCTGAACTCAGATTTAAACACTAAACTTGCAACGTCCATAACTTTCTCCACAAAATTCCATTTTTCACAAAGTTGGTATCAATTAAAAGCTCTTGAAACTATCTTTTATTTGCAACAAACCATAACCCAATCCAAAATTTGAGGAGAATATTATGGACGTCCAAAGTTCATCAAAATTTGGTTTTAACCACTTTTAACAAAACCTTCGTGGCCGCAAACGGCTCGTCAATCGGAGCTCCGGATCAAAAGTTATCAAGGTTTGAAGATGAGGTTAGGGTTTGCTTCTTCTTCTCCCCTTCCATGGTTGCATTCAGCGTGTTTGATAATTAAGAGAGGAGAGAGGGGTTCTTTTAAGTGTTTTATGCTGAGTTGGGTTGGGCATTGGGCCCATTTTGGGTCCAATTCAACTGGTTCGGCCCGTTTAGTCCAATCTCGGGCCAAATTCTTTAAAATTGGTATCAAAATTTTCGTTTCGACGAGCTCTATCATATTTTGATATTAGTTTTGCATTTTTAGCTTTCCTAATAAAAATTCAATTTATTAGCTAATAATTTACCGATTTTAGCGGGGTTTACATACATGGCACGAATTATTAAATAATTTCTCATGTATTTTTTTTTCAAAATAAAAATACTATTTTTACTTATAATTATTATTCTTTATCAACTCTTTCATTTAAAAACTAATATTATTTATTAATTTTTTTATTTTTATTCCTCACATTTATTAAAAATTCCTTTTCAATAATTTAGGTATTAATTATTATTATTTAATTAACTTATTTTAGGTATTTACTTATTAAAATCATAGTTGTCAGAACCGAACCGGTGATCGAACCGGTCAGGTCACTGAGTCACTGGGTCATTGGTTCAACCGGTGGGTCACTGGTTGTTATTTATTTAGAGTAATAACTAAATTTATTATAACTATAGTAAAATTATCTTTAAACTATTAGTATTATTAGTAAATTTTTAAAATGATTGACATATTATTAGTATATATAATAAGCAGTAAATTTCCTTTCATGTTAATTATTTAAAAAATTTATAATTTTCACATAGTCTTTATTCTATTTTTTTCCATGCCTAATGACTATTGACTACGATTCTATTAATAGCATCACATATAGTATATTATACGAAGAGAAAGTGTGAAAAATAAAGACAAGAATTATAAGGCTATAAAAAGTTCCATTCAAGTTTGACAAGAGCAAGATGGTTTACATAGAAATAGTTCTAATAGATGATAAGATTAATTGATTCATTTACTAAATTTTTTCAAGTAATGCTAAGTTCAATTTATAAATAGAGTTTAATTTTGATGCACTGATAGTGTAAAGTATTTTACATAGTCGTGCAATCACATCCGTTCTTTTGGTGACCATTCACGCGGTCAATGTGAAATGTATTTATTTTTATTGATGTGTCATTACGTAATTGGATACACGTGTAAAACTACTTTACAAGCATCAAAATTAAATTCTTATAAATATTTGTAGTTCATATTTTAAGTTAATTTTATAAGTACACCATCTCACAAGTCAAAGACAATTCTTTTTAATAGCTTTGTAAATGCTAATAGCTTTTATATTTAATTTATTTTGCAATATGATAAAATTCATTGTTCAATCAAGAATTATTTGACAAAAATATTTGAGAATGAATTGGTAGAAAGGAAAGTCTATGTCTTCTCAAATTTTGAGATTGAAAAATCAAACGGAATATATCTTCTGACTGTACACACGTGCAAAATATCTTTTAAGATGGAGTCAGATATAGTATATTTGGTCGATGATCGTAAAATTCTGGATAATCATTTTAATTTGCTTGCTCATGCTGATATATTGAAACAACCAAATGAACGATTCTATTTATTTGGTACGTAATTAATTTATATTAACCCACACAAAATTATTTTCCTTTTGATTTTAAGTTTTGCCAAAAAATTGTATAATAGCATCATTTTATCGATAACAAAAATTTTAACAGTTTATTTATGAAAATATTTGAAATTTTATTGTGACTTTTTTAAATGTATATCCTTTTATTAATATACTATTGTTAGTTTTATCGTTTAATATAAAATAAATCAATAAATTCTTTTTATTTTATACACATTCGAAGTTATAATTTCTTAGATTTTTCACTCATTTGTCCTTAATTTGGTACTTTTAATTCAATTTTTTTGTTCAATTAGATGTTATTAGATTCTTGACTAGAAAAGAAAAACTCATATCATGGTCAAAATTGAGAGAAGTGACCAGTACATTGTGATTGATCTTCATAACTTGCAGTATGTAAAATTTTAATATGAATATTTCTTTAGGTTATAATTATGTGTTGCGGTGCAATTTTTTTTCTTTATATATTACTACTTACTCCCTTAATTATCGCTTTCATTCAAAAATGAGAAAAAAAATGTTGAGTTAAGAAATTAACTAAATTAATTAATGATGACAAACATTATTTTTGAGCAAAATAAATAATTAGTGTTGATTAATTATATCTACCTATTAACAAATTGTTTATTGTTGCAGACCAAATGTTAATAGCCTAAATGGAATAAAAGGCATTCAGCAAAGAATATTGGGCTGAAAGCAAAATAAAGAGCCCAAGCAAAAGCAAAGAAAGAAACCAAAGAAATTAAATCGGGCCATGCATACTAATACCCGATCCAAGCCCGAACTGATTTCAGAATTGAAATTCCCTCTCTCCTGCTTAACCAAAAGCAATGTTCTTCTTCCTTCTAATTAAGTCACATCAAGATTTCAGAAAAAGCAAGAAAGAGAAAGAGAAGAAAAGCTTCTTCCATAAGCCATTAACCAAAGAAGCAAGAGAGAGAGAGTTGAAACTTGAAGCACAGAAGCTAAAACAGAAATCCCAAGCTAAATCAAGCTTAAGAAAGGTAATCCATCTCATCTTGCATGCATCAAGATCCTCATCCCTTCTTCCCAACTCTCTGCACTACCCGAAAATGGCTTTGAAGGGAAAGTTGTTTTCTGCCCCATTCTGCTGTGTATCTACGGACTTAATCAAAACTTGGGGACCAAGTTGCATCTCTATGGTTCAGATTTGGTTGACCAGTGGAAAACAATTCCGGTTACTTCTTCATGGCTTTCGGTCAAGTTGGAAAAGTCAGAAGCAAAGGTTCTACTTTGATGCTTGAGAAGAAAAAGTAAGCTTGTGGGTTGGTGAAGCTCAAGGCTCAAGGTGTTGACCTTGGAAGATGAACTCAGCCACATGCAAGGAGATATAAGAAGTTTGCTGTTCATTCAGAAACTAAGGAGAGAAAACCAGTGAATAGAGGTTATTGTTCTGAGAGAAGTTCCTCTACTTGGATAATGCTTTCTTTCAAAGAAGCATTCGGCCAATACTGAAGAACTCAAGCTGAGATTTGTGAATCTGGTTTTGCACATAGCAAAGAGGCTGCTGATGAAGTCAATCTCCTTCTTGTTTTACAGATTGTAATGTACTTTTCTATGTTTATCTTTCTGTAATTTCTTGAGAGAAAAGGCAT
>NC_029792.2:7626556-7627619 GCF_000816755.2 Arachis ipaensis
TTTTTAAAAGAAAAAGTGAAGGAAACTGAATGTGCTTTGGACATCATTGAAGAAAACAGATTTCTAAAATCTGAACTTGAAAAATTAAAAGGAAAGCACATTGTGGATCCTTCACATGAGTTAATTGCTGAAAATAAAAGATTAAATGATATGATTAAAAGGCTGAATGGTGACTTAGCAAAATTTGCTCAAGGTTCTAGCAACTTGGACAAATTACTTGCAAGTCAAAGACCATTGTTTGAAAAATCTGGTTTAGGCTACATAGCCAAGGAAGATGTTGTTTCTAACACATCCTCTATAAAATTTGTGGCTTCTTCATCAAATACCAAATCCATACCAAACAAATCAGGTATCGGATATGTTTCAAAATGTGAAGAAAAATCTGATGAAGAATACACAAATGTAGCTGAGCCTTCACCAAGAACTGGTCCAAGTTCAAACCGGCCAGGTTTGGGTTATATTTCGAAAAATGAGGCTGCTTTCAAGAAACCAACTTTTCACAACAAAACCTCATTCTCGAAAGGCAAAAATATTCAAAAAAATTCTGGTGAAAATGCTTTTGCAAAGAGGAATAACTTTACTAAAAATCAGTTTGTCAAAAGAAATGCATTTCCTCCAAGAACCAGAAAATTTCAAAAATTTAATCATTTCAAGCAATATAACTCACATCAGTTTCAACAACACACACCAGAAAATCATTGTGCTAATTGCAAGAAATTTGGTCACTCATATTGATGAGCGGATATTTTATACGCTTTTTGGGGATAATTTCATATAGTTTTGAGTATGTTCTAGTTAGTTTTTAGTTTATTTCCAGTAGTTTTTAGGAAAAATTCATATTTTGGACTTTACTATGAGTTGTGTGTTTTTCTGTAATTTCAGGTATTTTTCTGGCTGAAATTGAAGGAGCTGAGCAAAAATCTGATTCAGGCTGAAAAAGGACTGCTGATGCTGTTGGATTCTGACCTCCATGAACTCAAATTGGATTTTATGGAGCTACAGAACTCGAAATGGCATGCTTCCAATTGCATTGGAAAGTAGACATCCAGGGCTTTCCAGCAAT
>NC_029792.2:7637258-7637947 GCF_000816755.2 Arachis ipaensis
CGTGCCATCATTGCAAGGAGGCTGGACACTTCAAGTCAAACTGTCCAAAGCTCAAAAAGGAGGACAAAGGCAAGAAGGAAAAGAAGAGAGTACTCATGGCAGCTTGGGAGGATCTTGAAAATGACTCAAATGAAGAAGAAGAATCTGAAGGAGATGACAAAGACTGTTTCATGGCTGGAAACAACAATCTTGATGAGGTAAATTATTATGATTTGACCATTGATGACTTGCATGTTATTATTGATGATCTCACCTTAAACACCTCAAAACTGCTTGATAAATACAATGGATGCAGATCTGAAAGAGATGTGTTAAGAGCTGAAAATGAATTTTTAAAAGAAAAAGTGAAGGAAACTGAATGTGCTTTGGACATCATTGAAGAAAACAGATTTCTAAAATCTGAACTTGAAAAATTAAAAGGAAAGCACATTGTGGATCCTTCACATGAGTTAATTGCTGAAAACAAAAGATTAAATGATATGATTAAAATGTTAAATAGTGACTTAGCAAAATTTGCTCAAGGTTCTAGCAACTTGGACAAATTACTTGCAAGTCAAAGACCATTGTTTGAAAAATCTGGTTTAGGCTACATAGCCAAGGAAGATGTAGTTTCTAACACATCCTCTATAAAATTTGTGGCTTCTTCATCAAATACCAAATCCATACCAAACAAATCAGGTATCGGATAT
>NC_029792.2:7647947-7648529 GCF_000816755.2 Arachis ipaensis
CACACACACACACACACACACACACACACACACACACACACACACACACACACACACACACACATATATATATGCTAAACTTTCTTGCTTATCTAAAAAGCATTTAGAAAGTAGAGTACTGATTCTTTGTATTACCTTATGTATTCCTTTAATTTTCGAGGAAAAAAATTTTTATAAGGTAGGTGGAATGTAAGACCCAAAACTTTTGAAAAGTTATTTGGTGCACGAAATTGTAATGTCAATGTTCACATTACTCTCTTACAACTTCGCACAACTAACCAGCAAGTGCACTGGGTCGTCCAAGTAATACCTTACGTGAGTAAGGGTTGATCCCACGGAGATTGTTGGCTTGAAGCAAGCTATGGTTATCTCGTAACTATTAGTCAGGATATAATATCAATAATAATTTTTAATTTGAATTGTGAAAAGTAAAAAGGGCAGAACACAAATTATACTTGTATGCAGTAATGGAGAATATGTTGGAGTTTTGGAGATGCTTTGTCTTCTGAAATTCTGCTTTCCTCTATTTTCTAATTCACGCACGCACGTCCTCCTATGGCAAGCTGTGTGTTGGTGGATCAC
>NC_029792.2:7648631-7664840 GCF_000816755.2 Arachis ipaensis
AAACCAACAATCTCTGTGGGATTCGACCCTTACTCACGTGAGGTATTACTTGGACGACCCAGTGCACTTGCTGGTTAGTGGCACGCGTTGTGAAAATTGTGATTCGCAATTCGTGCACCACATATGCACAATGCTTCATTGAAAAGAGAGTTGTGGGAAACAAAGTCTACAATGTTATTTGTGATTTCAATGCACTCGGGCAACCGCGCACCTTTACCCCTTTTCCTTCTCCTCCTACCTCTCCTCCTCGCTGTGATCCCATGGCTCGGACCAAAAACACTCCAAGGTTTCCTGCCTCTGCCAAGCCGACGCCACCACCAAAGGCCACACCTTCCAAGCCTGGCATCTCAAAACCTAGTTCAGAAAAGCCTGGCTCCTCCAAAGGCAAACATCAGGCGACTGAGGAACCCATACCCGAACCATCTCAACCAAAATCCAGGTCGGTTCCAATGCGCTCTCAACGAGGTAACACTCGAGTCCCTCTCCAGAATATTAAAGAACCAGACATTGGACCTTTTGATCACAAAGCTCACTTTTTGACTTCTCATTCGAACTATAACCCTTATAGATTCAAATCTGCCATGAACAATGCTTTTTATGAGAAGGTTATCCAGTATCGTACCCTATGTCCCTCTTTTCTCGCTGATTTGCCATCTTTGAAAAGAAAAGGATTTCCTTTTGTTGATAACTTGATTTTTCTGGACTGGAATAACCTTTTTGATATCAAAAAACCTGTTTATCCCTTGTTGGTCAAAGAGATTTTGAGCAAAATAAATAATTAGTGTTGATTAATTATATCTACCTATTAACAAATTGTTTATTGTTGCAGACCAAATGTTAATAGCCTAAATGGAATAAAAGGCATTCAGTAAAGAATATTGGGCTGAAAGCAAAATAAAGAGCCCAAGCAAAAGCAAAGAAAGAAACCAAAGAAATTAAATCGGGCCATGCATACTAATACCCGATCCAAGCCCGAACTGATTTCAGAATTGAAATTCCCTCTCTCCTGCTTAACCAAAAGCAATGTTCTTCTTCCTTCTAATCAAGTCACATCAAGATTTCAGAAAAAGCAAGAAAGAGAAAGAGAAGAAAAGCTTCTTCCATAAGCCATTAACCAAAGAAGCAAGAGAGAGAGAGAGAGTTGAAACTTGAAGCACAGAAGCTAAAACAGAAATCCCAAGCTAAATCAAGTTTAAGAAAGGTAATCCATCTCATCTTGCATGCATCAAGATCCTCATCCCTTCTTCCCAACTCTCTGCACTACCCGAAAATGGCTTTGAAGGGAAAGTTGTTTTCTGCCCCATTCTGCTGTGTATCTACGGACTTAATCAAAACTTGGGGACCAAGTTGCATCTCTATGGTTCAGATTTGGTTGACCAGTGGAAAACAATTCCGGTTACTTCTTCATGGCTTTCGGTCAAGTTGGAAAAGTCAGAAGCAAAGGTTCTACTTTGATGCTTGAGAAGAAAAAGTAAGCTTGTGGGTTGGTGAAGCTCAAAGCTCAAGGTGTTGACCTTGGAAGAAGAACTTAGCCACATGCAAGGAGATATAAGAAGTTTGCTGTTCATTCAGAAACTAAGGAGAGAAAACCAGTGAATAGAGGTTATTGTTCTGAGAAAGCTCTTGCAAATCTGTTCTAAAAGGGTAACAACAGTAATTAAAAGGAAGGCATAGATTCAACCCCCCTTCTCTAAGCCTACCACAACCTTCAAAAAATAAGATGTACACTATGAGATCAATTTACAATCCAAATACTTGATCATCTATGTGATCACCAAGCAACCGAATACATAATTTATTCTCTAACACTACAAAAAATTCAGGTAAAAACGGCGGTTTTTTTTGGTATTTACGGCGGTTTGAACCGCCATTAGTGGCCATTATTACCAATAATGGCGGTTTCCTAAAGCGACGTAATTCTGGGCGTCATTCTGGTTATTACGGCGGTTTTTTGAAAACCGCCACAATTCTCTGGGTTAAAACGGCGGTTTTTGAATAGGTTAAAACGGCGGTTCAAACCGCCATTATTTTTAAGGTTAAAATGACGGTTTTTGGATAGGTTAAAACGGCGGTTTGAACCGCCATTATTACTCTGACAGAGTGGCATTTTGGTTGGTTAAAACGGCGGTTCAAACCGCCGTTATTTCCAGGGTTAAAATGACGGTTTTTGGATAGGTTAAAATGGCGGTTTGAACCGCCATTATTACCCTGACAAAGTAGCATTTTGGTTGGTTAAAATGGCATTTTTGAACCGCCTTTTTTACCCTGACAATAGCGTTTTGGTTGGTTAAAATGGCATTTTTGAACCGCCGTTTTATCCTGACAGTGACATTTTTTATCGTTTAAAAAAACAATTTTTACCGTCATTTTTATTGCATTAAATAAATGTGATTAAAATTTCACAATAGCAAAAAATCATAATCCATAAATGAAATATTATATAACTCATAAACAAAAGATTAATATAATATATAATTTTTATTATTGAAAATCAAAAGTAATAACTCCTATACAAAATCTTGTCTTACTAAACTTACCAAAATACAAGCATTGCAATAACAATGAGAGCGAGGACGTAATCGTGGAAGTTATAGAGAAGGCGGCGCCAAATCGCAGAAGTTCGCTAATGGCAGTAACAATGTTGCCTGTGGCGGTGAGGTGATAAACAAAGCAGCAAGGAGATGATAGGCGATGGCTAACCTTCAGATCGAAGCCAGAGCAAGATCGTAGAAGCTCATTGAAGGCAGCGGCACGATGTTGATAGGTGTCGCGAGGGGATGAGCAGTGGCAGGGAGATGAACGATGGTGGTGAATTAAGCGGCAGCAACAAATATTCAGATCGAAGCCAGATCGAGAACCAGATAGAAGCTCGATGAAGGAAGCAACGATAGCGTTTCTTGCAGCGGCGAGGAGATGAGAAGCGATGAGAGGATGAATGATAGCGAGGAAATAATTGGCAGCGACGTGAGGTGAAGGACAATGGCGTGAGATGAACGGTGGAAAAAGATTAGGGTTCATCATTTACATTACCCACAAACTTCTCATATATGCAGCAACACATCATCCAAATTAAAAGAGAAACTAAAAATGATAGGGGCGGTTTTAAACCGCCAGAATCAACTAAAACCGCCACAAAAATATGAAAATTCTGGCAGAGACTAAAAACGCCGAAATTGGCAAAAAAAAAAAAACGGCAATTTTGTGTAACCGCCATAAAATTATTGCCATTTTAATAAACTTTTTTTGTAGTGTAATATAAATTTTAACAAAGACATTGGTAAACATATTGGTTTCGCATTTATTTATGTTATATTTGTAATGATATTATATCTATTTTTATCAATATATTTTTTTAAAAAATATCGTTAGTGTTAGCACATTATGTATTAAATAAATTAAATGATAGAAACACGTAACTATTTTTTTCAGTCAAGATTAAGTAAAATGCTGTAATTTAAACTTGTAATATCAACATATTAATAGTAAAATGAAGAAAAAAATGTAATATTATATCAAAAAAATTTTTTAAATCATAATTGTAATTTATTATTGAAATCATAATTTAAATATTTTAAACAGGATAATTTCATTTAGAGAATTCATAATTCAAACATAATTTTTATACACTTAATAGCTACATTCGAGTTAATACATTTAATATTATATTTTTAAAAACACGAACAATGCACATCATATTATTTATTTATTAATTAAATTATTACAATTCAAATTAATTTTTAAAGAATAATTTAAAATTATAATTTCAGTTTTATCACGTGTATGACACGGGTTATTACACTTGTATAAGGATTAATAGTGAATTGTTACAATTATTTATCATCTAGAAAATTCGTACTTCAGATATAGATCTTCTTCTGTTTATTTTTTTTCATACCTAAGGGCTACTAACTACGATTCTATCAACAGTGTTACCTATGGTACATTATGTAATGAAAAAGTTTGAAAAATAAAGGCAAGAATTATAAAGTTATGGAAAGTCACATCCAAATTTGACAAGAACAAGACAACTTACATAGAAATGGTTCTCATGGATGATAAGGTAAGTTGATTATTTTCCATGATTCTTTCAAGTGATGCTAGGTCCATTTTATAAATATTTTTTGTTCATATTTTAAGTTTATTTGATAAGTAAACCCTTGCACGAATAAAAGATAGTGCGATTTTATAGATTTATAAGTACTAATAGCCTTTATATTTAATTTGTTTTATAATGTGATAATAGCCAATATATTTATTGGTGGATTTAACTATTACTATATTATTTATTATCGCATTCAATATATATATCTGATTTATTGAAGAAAGTAAATTATTAAAACTGATTAATAACTATTTTAGAGTTAATCCAATTAACACTAAATTAAAAAAAGAAACAAACAATGCATAATGTAACATGTTACTTTTTTATTAATCAAATTATTATAATTTAAATTAATTTTAAAAAAATAATTTAAAATTATAATTTCAATCTTATTACGTACATGATACGGGTAATTACAATTGTATATTGAATAACTCAGCATCAAATGTCTATCAAAATCCATTAGCAAATAAGGAAATTCTTTTTGTGTGAGGAGTAAATTTAGGTAAAGAGTGAAGATTTTTATATAAGTTAAAAAGAATATATGTATCACATGTATATCTTCGTTTTTCACCAAAATTTCCGTTTTCACTGTAAAATTACCCAATAAATAAATATATTGACAAAGATGTCAAGCACTGATTCACCCTTGTATAATTAAGATGTCACGTACTTGAATAGAGCATGAGACACTACTTTTTTGGACCCAAAAAATATATATGTTCTTGTAGAGGTTGGCCAGTATATAATTCGTTCATTAATAAATATTTGCAAATTAAATATTTTGTTGGGATGAGTTATAGGTTGGCAAGAAGAGAATAAGGGAGTGAATACCTGCAAAAAGCACTCTGACACTTAAGTTAGTATGTAAATAATAAATTTTGCAGAATGTAATGAATTAAATAAATATTTTACCTCTCTTTTATATTTTAAGTTGAAGTATTGGCAGTTATACTCTTGAATAATTCGCATTAATAGAGAATAATAACATATCAAGGCGTTACAATATTTTTTTTGTGTTCGTTATTGATAACTGATCTATAACGTATACTGCCGAATTATGACATTAAGGACGAGTTATAACGGTCATATCATAGCCCCAATCTTGGCCTGACTATATTTTGATAAAGTAGGTTGAGCTTTTTAGTTATAGCTTGGTAGTATGAGTTATAGGTATGGAACCCCCATATCAACTTCCTTTATTAAAATAAAGAATAAAAATAATTTTAAATTTTAGACGTGATTTGAAATAAACGTGTATGGGAAAGTGTAATAGTCTTGTCATTGATTGTACATTTGCATTTTCTAAAGCAATCTTGAACCGTTAGTTTGGATGTAAGACCCAGACCTTTTGAAAATAATTAAAGGTAGTTTTGATTAATTGGATTTGAAATAAATTAAAATTTTTATCTAAACTCTATAATTTTGGATTATTTTCTTATTTACTATTTAAAAGNNTAAATTAAACCCAAAGTTTCAATTTTTATACATAAACCCTAATTTTATTAAAACACAATTCTCCCCTTCATCAATGAAACCCTAGCCGCTGCCCTATCTTTCCCTTCTAGCAAACCACACAACACAGCAGCAGCTTCAGAAAATTAAAAGGGAAAAAGAAAGAAGAAAGTGGAAAGGAAGAAAGGGAGAAGAGAAAAACGGAAATGGAGGAAGAAGAAAAGGGAGAGCGAGGGGTCGTGCTCTCTCCACACCACTGCGCCGCCGCCACCATGCCACGCGTTGCCGTCGAAGCTTGTCATTGCCGCTGCCGATCGCGGAGAGAGAGACAGCAGCGCCGAGAAGGAGGGTTCGAGGGAGCAGCTGCCGCACGCGAGCTAGAGGAGCTCGTCCTCGCCGTTCTACCGTCGGCGTTGAACCTCAACCGTCGCCATCAGAGGAGCTGCTTCCAGCCATCGTCGTCGCTTTCGTTCGGGCCACTGTCACCGGAGAAGCCCGAGGAGAGAGAGAGATGACGCGACGGGAGAAAGGGGTAAGCCACCTGCGATGCCGCCGGAGCTCCTGTCGCCGTTAGAAGCTGCCACCACCGCCGTGTCCAGCTGCAGTTGCCTACTCCGTTGCCGCTCCTAGAGGTGGGTGGTCGAGCCTCTGCCGCCGAAAAACACATATGCCGCCATCGAGATCCACTGCCGGTAAGGGTTTCGAGTATGTTTTTCGTTTCTTTTGAGATTTCGGGAGTTTTATTGTCGCTACATGTTGATTTTAGTCACCGTCGCCGGAGTCGGGTTGCCGTTGTCGCTTGAGGTGGCTGCCGGGGCCACTTCTAAACTGGTTCAGAGACCGCCACTATTTTATTTTGTCATTACAGTAAGTATTTACAATTTGAAAACCTCCGCGTTAGTGTTCTGCTCCGTGTAATAAAGTCTTGCGATATTAATGTGTTAGGAATTAGTAACCGAGCTTGCATGTAGCGATTGAGGCTGTTTCTGTTATTGAGAAAGCAAGCGGAGCTAAGGTTTCGGTTGCCGTTAATTCGGGTTGACGCGAGAGGAACTCTGTGAGGCGTTTGGGTTATGGTTTTGCGTATCGAGGTAGGGGCCTTTTCAGAAAACCACACTTTATGAATTGGAATTATTATATATGGATATTGATGTGAGAAAAAGTATCTTTGAGTGATTGTATAAGTCTTATGTAATTGTTGGTTGTCTTGGATGAATATGAATGCTTGTTTGGCTGGGTTACTGTTCGGTTTTGTGAAACGGACAGTTCTTGAAATGCTTCTTTAAAGTTAATTTGTAAAAGCTTTGAAATCGAGTTTATCCTGTTAGAAATTGATTTGAGTTTGAATTGGTGTTCTCGAAATATAAAAATGATGCACCTTGGAAACAACTTGGTTTTGAATTGATTTAGTTTTGAACCCCTTGAAGAGGGTTGTGGAATGGTTTAGTTGGGACCCGGAGAGGGTGGCAAGTCCAAGTTTTAGGGGAGGTGCTGCCAAAATTTTCATGAAATCTGGACTTTATTGAAAAGTTATTTGAAAAATTATGAGTTAAAGGCTTTCACTATTTTACTTGAATTATTTGAGAAAGTTATGAATTAAGTTTTGAAATGACTCATTGAAAAGAGAACTATGATTTGGTGTTACTTTCTAAGAAAGGTATTATATTTTTGGGTGTAAGACAGTTAGATGAAAGTCACATTTTAAGCCGTTTTGAATGTGAAAATGATTTATGTCTCTGAATTTAACTTGTGGATTTCAATTTGGAAGAGATTTGGCTTTAAAGCTGTTTTAAAGGTGAAAAGGGTTTATGTAATTAAATTTGATTTAAGGATTTTTACTTAGAGGAGTTTTGGTGATGACTTTGGAAAAACTTGGATTTCGATTGATAAATCTCATTTTTTGACATTTTAAGAAAGGTTAAAATATCCTTTAAATTTTTGGTTTAGAAAAACTAAAATAATTTCCAAGCTGTTGGGAACGTTTCAAATTTTAATATGGGGTTGAGAATGGTTTTTGGGTTTTAGTAAAAGAAATGACTTTGAAAATGTGTTCTGAGTAATTGTTTACACAACTCGGTTTGGTTTAGATTCTATTCTTATTACTCACATCAGGAATCCAAGGTTTTAAGGACTTTAGACGAATTTGAGGAAATGAATTATGTTATTCTCCCCTAAAGACTTGAGACTCTGCTGAGGAACTTTTCTTACCAAATCCTGTTTTAGAATGAATGATTTTGAATCTCTCGAAAAAGGCTTTTGATTTGGTGTGGTTTCTGAAATGTTTGGAAAGAGGTTGTGGAGGGTGGCCTTATTTTAAAAAGAGAAATTTACGTTTGAGGAGAAGTGGCTAGCCACCACATGTTCAGTAACCATGTTTTAAAAAGGAAAATTTACGTTTGAGGAAAAGTGGCTTATGAGCCTGAAATGATTTGAGGAATGGGGATTTTAAAGCCAAGGTTGGAAAGAATTGATTTTTGATTTCAAAGTAAAGTGAATTGAGAAAAAGTGATTTATGGCTTGAATGATGATTTTATGTGTTTGATGATGTTGGATAGTGGAAGTGCTATTATGTTATGAGCCGGAATGGCTGTATATGATAATGAATTATGGCTTATTGTGGAATATGTTATGAGCCAGATGGCTGAGTATGAATATGGATGATTATTGAGTTGATAAAGTGATTGTTGCACTTCCAATTATCTGAGATACGAGTTTTCCTGGGTAAAAGCAGTGGCTAGCCACCACGTGCTCTAGGTTGAGACTCGATACTCTGCTGGCTCTATGTCGTAAGTATGGCCGGACAGTGTGAAAGTTCCGGATGAGCTCGCCCCATGGATAAACGCCAGTGTGGGTGTTGTGTGATTATGATTATGATTGTGAATAACTCGAGTTGGGGATGCACGACAGAGGGACAATCCAATTGTTAGCTACCAGGACTTGTTGGGTTGGCTTTATAATCGAAAGATGAGACTCATCAACCACTAGGACAGGCATTTATCATATGCATCTATGTGACATTGTTTGGGTGTGCATATTATACTTGGTTTGCCTATGTGATTAATTATGTTTAATTCCTATTTGCTCCACTTGAAGTAATTGTTTGTTTGTGCTTGAACCTTCCTACTTGTGTTTGCGACTGAAACTCTGTTGGACTGTGGTGATTGGTTGTTGTTTGGATTGTTTGGGCTTAGGGCCGTGGTTGATCATGAGGTGTACCGAAGGCCATGTTTGGTTGATGTTTTCGGTTTAGAAAAGTATGAAAAACTAAACTGGTTTAGCATAGACTTAATGAACCTATGCTTGAAACAGGTTGGTCATTTATACTGTCTAGGAAAAACCTTTGAAAGGCTTTTGAATTTTTGAAGAAATAACAGTTTCCTCTTTCAGAAAAGATTTCATATTTTTAATGGTAAATCATTGGGTTTTGAAAGTATGCATAAGACGGTTATTAATCATTGTAACGATTTTATTTCATGTATCCTATTATAGTAATTCTCAAAAACCCTCTACTGAGAACCCTTTCGAGGACGATGTTCTCACTCCCCTATAGGCCTTTTCTTTTTCAGGTTATAGACGACGAAGTTCGGAAGAGTTTATTTCTTTTCTGTTTAGGCGATAGTTTGGATTATTTTAGTATTTATGCTTCCCTCGCCTTTAACTTTGCAAGTTCTGTAAGAGGGATAGGATTTCAATATGAATTGCTTGTAAATTAATACTAAGTATTTATAAGTATTCTTTGTGAGTATTATAAGTTTTATTGTATGTATGGATGTATGTTACCTATCAAAAAGTATTTTGGAGCGGTAATACGGTTTAAAGTTTTAACATGCTCATATTTATGTATTAAAGACTCTGAGAGTCATCGTAACACCAGAGCTATCAGAGTCGCGCAGCCAGAAGCATGAGCTTTGATAGTTAGGGTGTTACATTATGGTATCAGAGCGGTCCTTCCTGTAGAGCCTGAGGAATGGACCGACTATGCTTCAATTGCATACTCTGAGCATTTGTCATGTAATAGGTCTTGTTCGGATAACGAGAATTATAGCTTTATGCACATGTCGGTCTATTGATTAATGCCACTAGTCTCGTATTATATAATTCCTGGTATTAAGTTTGGCCAGCTTAATACTAGTGAATTATGTATATGAAAGCACTAATGGGTTATCATAGATGATATACGAGTTACAGGTAAATCGAATTGCGGGTTTTGGGAACGTTAGAAACTATTTCTCGAGGTTACTCAGTTATGTGTCTTGAATTCTGGTGGAGTCATGTAACTTATTCTTTCCTAGCCTATTTTGAAGTTCTTGTTGTCTTTTCTTTTGGAAAGTGGTTTGATTTTTCCAACCCTGTTCCTCTGTTTATATGCGTTCTTATTTGATCCTAATTGCATATGCCTGTTTGAAATTCTTGGTGTATCTGTCTTTCTCTGTTTAAGCTCTTTCTCTTGAATTCATTTGCTCCTTGATGGAATTTTGAACTTGCTTAATGCCTCAAAAAGGTCCTTGGATTTCTTGAGAAATTACTATTGATTGGTTTGTCTTTCTTGATGAGTTTTATATCTCTTCGGATCAGCTGGGGACTTGTTCGATCTGTCATGCCTTTTTAATTCTGTTTGAACTACTTGATTTAAGTTTCTTTCTCGAAATGTGAATAAATTTTCTTCCTTGCATCTCTCGATCTTTTTTAATATCCTTATGATGTTGCGATTTCAATGATACATTCGAAATTTTGGTTTTAGATCTTTTTAAAGAAGTTTTGGATTCTCTTTAAAGAAATTTCCAGTCAATCTTCTCTTGCTTGATTATATCCATAACTATTCTTTAAATTCGATGAGGATGTTTTGAATTTAGTACGCCCTTACTCAAATGAATTTTTTAAGGCTTATGTACTTTGAGACTCTACCTCAATTTCTCCTTCTTGGACAAAATTTAAATTCCTTTCAACTTTACTGCAATTTCACTACATACCTCTAATTGACTAAATACCTAAGTACCTTTTTTATTTTTGAGGAATTATGTTTGGTCATTAGCCCATTTAAAATCCATCTTTCCAACTTCACATATTTGATCTTTACCTTAGAAACAATTTTGACGTAAAACAACTTCATCTTTTCTTCCGACCCTATTACAATTTATGCATATCTTGTTTAGTTATGTACCTAAGTATACTCTAAGTTTCTTGAAGGAAGATTTTGTTTCTATTCTAAATGATCTTTATATTACAACCTTCACGTAACTTATTTCAACCTGAATATGTTTCAAGGTAACGCAAACATCTATACTTTGTTAATTTTCCTCAATTGTTTGTTTCATATCTTCTCTTTTTACTAGGTAAGATGATCTTCCTCTTAAGTTTATCTATTCCTTGTGGACATTTCATTCGATTGCGTTTCTACACATTCTCTTAGATTTTGTAAATGACGTCCTTGATTTTGGTCACTTTCTTGTGAGTCTTGTACTTTGATTCAGCTTGAATTCAATTCTAACGAATGCACCATTTTCTTCTCATCGTCTCCATTGAAGTTCTTTAATCTCTCCATACGTCCGCCTCTTATTTGTAAACTACTATCTGAATCTTTAAGAACGTCTATCATTGTCATTATACTTCTCTTTATGAATCTTGTACTCTTTGACATGACATTGAAATTGTTTTGGGTACGACGCCGACCCTTGGATCTTTGAAAATGTAAAGCGCCGTTTTTATTTATGCTGTATTGGCTTATGCGTTCTAAATCATGCCGTTCAATTGATGTGTCATTTATCCTTCTCTTTTTCTTTAAATGTAAATTAAATTTCCTTGCTTCACCATTTGTACCTTACGCATAGCTTGATCTGCTTACACTTCTGACTATGTTAAGACTCTTGCAACACGGCTATTAATTCCATATTCCTCCACGAACTATGAAATCCTCGTGATCATTTGAAGTTGTTCCGCAGTAATGCGTCACTATAGTCTTTAATCATTTCTCTTGTATGAAATCTCATACTTCTTGGACTCACCTGGGATATGTTTCAAACTAATGCGCTGATTTTCTTCTTATTGATGCTATCGAATTTCTTTGATCCAAGGGTTATCTTTGAAGTTGTCAATTGATTTCTTTCTAGCAAACTTCATTGCTTGAGCATCCTTGTTTACCTAGAATTGCATTCATTCTTTCAAATCTATGAGTATTATCCTTGACATTTGTCTCTCCTTTCTAAAATCTTGTATCCTTCTGAGTAAACTCGAGATTTGTTTGTGTCACGTGCGACCTTTAAATACAACAAGCGATGCGTTAGTTCTTAAGACACGGTTGGGGGGATGCGAAAACTGAAACTTGTAAGTGTGTGATAGCGCAAGATGTTGTGGAGCCTTGTTTCACACGAAAGAGTTTTGCACATGTTGGACTTGAGACCGATGGTGGGCGTACGAAGGGAGTGGAGAGGTCGAGAACTCTCGGACGAGTTGTTTGATATAGTATGGTTGGTAATGGTGGAGATGCATCTGGACGGAGTTGAAAGTTGAAATTCTGAAGTGGGTACGATATCTGTGGGCGAATGCTATATCTAGTGTTTTAATACCAGCTTGCTTTATAGCCTTTTGCCACATTAACTATAGCCTTACTTTGTGAACGACTATCTTATATCTTCTGCCTTACACCATACTTTACCCTTATATTTAATCTTATAGTTATTCAGTATTTGAACACACACACACACACACACACACACACACACACACACCGGAAGTGGTTGCCAGGCACGCGTTCGTGGGGGAATGATGATGATTGTCACGTTCATCACATTCATGTTGAAGTGCGAATGGATATCTTAGATAGGAATACGCATGTTTGAATAGAAAACAGAAATACTTGCATTAATTCATCGAGACACAGCAAAGCTCCTCACCCCCAACAATGGAGTTTAGAGACTCATGCTGTCAAAGAGTACAAAGTTCAGATCTAAAATGTCATCAGATACAAAATAAATCTCTAAAAGTTGTTTAAATACTAGACTAGTAACCTAGGTTTACAGAAAATGAGTAAACTATGATAGATAGTGCAGAAATCCACTTCTGGGGCCCACTTGGTATGTGCTGGGGCTGAGACTAAAGCTTCTCATGTGCCTGGGCTGTTTTGGGCGTTCAACGCCAGGCTGTAACCTGTTTCTGGCGTTGAACTCCAACTTGTAACGTGTTTCTGGCGCTGGATGCCAGACTACAACATGGAACTGGCGTTGAACGCCAGTTTACGTCGTCTATCCTTGAGCAAAGTATGGACTATTATATATTGCTGGAAAGCCCTGGATGTCTACTTTCCAACGCAATTGGAAGCGCATCAATTGGACTCTTGTAGCTCTAGAAATTCCATTCTGAGTGCAGAGAGGTCAGGATCCAACAACATCAGCAGTCTTTTTTCAGCCTGAATTAAATTTTTCCTCAACTCCCTCAATTTCAGCCAGAAAATACCTGAAATTACAGAAAAACACACAAACTCATAGTAAAATCCAGAAATATGAATTTTTCCTAGAAACTAATAAAAATAAACTAAAAACTAACTAAAACATACTAAAAACTATATGAAATTAACCCCAAAAAGCGTATAAAATATCCGCTCATCACAACACTAAACTTAAACTGTTGCTTGTCCTCAAGCAACTAGATAAATAAAATAGAATACAAATGAGTCAAGAAACAATAATATCTCAGAGTTTTTTTGAGTGAAGCTCAGATTCTAATTAAATGAGCGGGGCTAGTAGCTTTTTGCTTCCGAACAGTTTTGGCATCTCACTTTATCCATTGAAGCTCAGAATGATTGGCATCTATAGGAACTTAAAATTCAGATAGTGTTATTGATTCTCCTAGTTTAGTATGTTGATTCTTGAACACAGCTACTTTTATGAGTCTTGGCTGTGGCCCTAAGCACTTTGTTTTCCAGTATTACCACCGGATACATAAATGCCACAGACACATAATTGGGTGAACCTTTTCAGATTGTGACTCAGCTTTGCTAAAGCCCCCAATTAGAGGTGTCCAGGGTTCTTAAGCACACTCTTCTCTTTACTTTGGACCTTGACTTTAACCGCTCAGTCTCAAGTTTTCACTTGACACCTTCACGCCACAAGCACATGGTTAGGGACAACTTGGTTTAGCCGCTTAGACCAGGATTTGATTTCCTTAGGCCCTCCTATCCACTGATGCTCAAAGCCTTGGATCCTTTTTATTACCCTTGCCTTTTGGTTTTAAGGGTTATTAGCTTTTTCTGCTTGCTTTTTTTTTCTGCAAGCTTTGTATTCACTGCTTTTTCTTGCTTCAAGAATCATTTTTATGATTTTTCAGATTACCAATAACATGTCTCATGTTTATCATTCTTTCAAGAGCCAACATATTTAACATTCAAGAACATCAAATTCCAAAGACATATGCACTGTTCAAGCATTCCTTCAAAAGGCAGAAAGCATTGCCACCACATGTAATTAATCAGAATTTCTTGTATTAAAAACTCGAGAAATATTGCCTCCTTATCCTAAAGAAAATCTTCTATTTTATTCATGTTTAATGATGATGAGAAAAATAAATTATAGCTTAATTGGAGATAAAATCAAAATATAGATACTAATTACTACTATATGACTCCTAAAGTAAAACTCAAATAAAAAAAATTATCACAGGGTTAAGGTTAAGATCAGAACCCAACAACCTTGACTTTGGGAAGCGGATGCCTCTTTAGTCTGTGGAGTGCTTGGCCCTTCAAGAGATAGTTTCTGACGCTTTAGTTCTCTTAATTCATGCCCTTGCACTTCTTGTTCTCTGAGCAGTTTGCAAAGCATGCTGTTTTGATTCTGCTACTCTTCCTTCATTTGGTCCATGGTTTCTTGTAACTTAGTGACAGATGCCTCAAGATGCTCCCAGTATTCAAATTGAGGGAGTTCTGGTAGGAATTCTTGCGCCCTCCTCTTGATGGGGTTATCTTGCATTTGTTGTTTTTCCATTGTGATTTTAGTGATTGGTTGCTCCACTGAGATATACTCTGTTATTTCCATCTTTACTCCAGCATCTTTGCAGAGCATAGAGATTAGGCTTGGATAAGCCAACCTGGCATCCTTGGAGTTCTTGTTGGCAAGTATGTAGAATTCAGATGGGATCAGTTGATGAACTTCTACTTCTTTTCCCAACATAATGCAATGGATCATCACTATTCTTCTAATATTGACTTCAGAATGGTTGCTGGTGGGTAATATAGAACGCCCAATGAAGTCCAGCCATCCTCTGGCGACTGGTTTGAGATCTTCTCTCTTGAGTTGATTTGGGACACCCCTCATGCTGGTGGTCCACCTGGCTCCAGGGATGCATATATCCTCTAGAATCTTATCCAGGCCCTTGTTTGTTCTCATCATTCTCCTATTGAAGGAGTCTGGGTCATCTTTCAGCTTAGGTAGCTTAAAGATCTCCCTGATTTTGTCAGGGTGGATGTGAACAATCTTTCCTCTGACCACAGTCCTATAGTCATAGAGGGCAGCTCCAGATATTCTTTGCCTGTCTGTTTGCCACAGATTAGCGTAGAATTTCTGAACCATATTCCTTCCCACTTTCGTTTCAGGATTAGCTAGGACTTCCCAGTTCCTGTTTCGAATCTGCTCTTGGATCTCCGAATATTCATCTTCTTTCAGATCGAACTTGACTTCCGGGATCATAGATCTTAGACCCATTATTTTGTAGTAATGGTCTGAATGTTCTTTGGTTAAGAACCTCCATTGATTCCAAAGTGGTTTTGGAACACTCTCTTTCTTGCCTCTTGGAGTGGGTTGTTTTCCTTTAGGAGCCATGATCTTAGTGGGTATGGTTTAGTGATCACGGATAAACACACCAAACTTAGAGGATTGCTTGTCCTCAAGCAAAAGAAAAGAAAGGAGAAGGATAGAAGGAGAGCTAGTGTTGAATGGTGGATGAGAGGAAGGAGGCCGAATGTGTTTTTAAAAGGGAGGGGGGTGGGTTTTCGAAAATAGGGAGAAAGATAAGATAGAATATATGATTTAAAAAGAGATAAGTATAATAAGAAAAGATATAATTTAAAATTGAAGAGATATGAAAGATATTTGAAAAAGATAAATTTTAATTTTTGAAAAAGATAATATGGAGATTAAAAAAAAAAAGATATTGATTAGTTGAAAAGATTTTAGAATGAAAAGAGATAGATTTGTTTTGAAAATTTGAAAAAGAGTTGAATTAGATTGAAAAAAAGGATTTGTGCTTATGGATTAAGATACATTTGATATTTTTAAAGTAGGGTTTTTAGAAATTAGGGATTTTAGAAATCAGGGTTTGTAACATGTTTATGCAAGAAATCATGATTTGAAACATGAAAATTAAGATTAAAATGAAAAATATAAAGAAAAAAATGAATTTACCTCCTCCCCACCATCCTGGCGTTTGAACGCCCAAACGCTGCATGTTTTGGGCGTTCAACGCCCAACTGCTGCTTTTCCTGGGCGTTCAACGCCCAGCTGTTGCTTCTTTCTGGTGTTGAATGCCAGGAACTCCTTTGTCACCGGGCGTTTTTCTGAACGCCCAGGACGCTGTAAATCTGGCGTTAAACGCCCAGAAGGAGCTTCTTTCTGGCGTTTAACGCCCAGAAGATGCTTATTTCTGGCGTTTAACGCCCAGATGGCTAT
>NC_029792.2:7664935-7665805 GCF_000816755.2 Arachis ipaensis
CAACATTGCCTTTAAGATAGTGCTTGATTCTCTGTCCATTAACAATGAACTTCTTATCAGAATCAATATCTTGAAGCTCCATATAACCATATGGTGATACACTTGTAATCACATATGGTCCCTTCCACCGGGACTTCAGTTTCCCGGGGAATAGCCTGAGCCTAGAGTTAAATAGCAGAACCTTTTGTCCTGGTTCAAAGACTCTAGATGACAGCTTTCTGTCATGCCACCTTTTTTATTTTTCTTTATACAGCTTGGCATTTTCGAAAGCAGTGAATCTGAATTCCTCTAGCTCATTCAGCTGGAGCAATCTTTTTTTTTTCCAGCTAATTTGGCATCAAAGTTTAGGAATCTAGTTGCCCAGTAGGCCTTATGTTCCAGTTCCACGGGCAGGTGACAAGCCTTACCATACACAAGTTGGTACGGAGAGGTCCCTATAGGAGTCTTGAATGCTGTTCTGTAAGCCCACAGAGCATCATCCAAGCTTCCTCCCCAATCCTTTCTACGGGTACTTACAGTCCGTTCCAGGATTCTTTTCAGTTCTCTGTTAGAGACTTCAGCTTGCCCATTTGTCTGTGGATGATATGGAGTTGCCACCTTGTGGCGAATCCCATACCGGACCATGGCGGAGTAAAGCTGTTTGTTATAGAAGTGAGTGCCCCCATCACTGATTAGTACCCTAGGGACACTAAATCTACTGAATATATGTTTCTGGAGGAATTTCAGTACTGTTTTAGTATCATTGGTGGGTATGGCAATGGCCTCAACCCATTTTGATACATAGTCAACTGCCACCAAAATATAAGTGTTTGAATATGATGGTGGAAAAGGTCCCATGAAGTCAATTCCCCATACGTCAAACAACTCAAT
>NC_029792.2:7665938-7669227 GCF_000816755.2 Arachis ipaensis
TTTTTTCTTTTGTTGCCTGCTGTATTCCTTGGGAATGAACCTTGCAGCTTTATAGTTTGCAATGTCTGCAAACCATGGTAATTCTTGAATGGCGAACAAATGCTCATCCAGAAAGGTTTCAGAGATCTCAATAGAGGGGGAGGACGCCCCTTCCACTGGTTCTATCCGGGACAAATGGTCAGCCACTTGGTTCTCTGTCCCTTTTCTGTCTCTTATTTCTATATCAAATTCTTGCAGAAGCAACACCCATCTTATGAGTCTGGGTTTTGAATCCTGCTTTGTGAGTAGATATTTAAGAGCAGCATGATCTGTGTACACAATCACTTTTGATCCTACTAAGTATGATCTAAACTTGTCAATGGCATAAACCACTGCAAGAAATTCTTTTTTTGTGGTTGTGTAATTTTTCTGGGCATCATTCAAAACACGGCTAGCATAATAAATGACATGCAGAAGCTTGTCATGCCTCTGCCCCAGTACTGCACCAATGGCGTGATCACTGGCATCACACATTAATTCGAATGGTAATGTCCAGTCTGGTGCAGAGATAACTGGTGCTGTGACCAGTTTAGCTTTCAGAGTTTCAAACGCTTACAGGCACTCTGTGTCAAACACAAATGGCGTGTCAGCAGCTAGCATGTTGCTTAAAGGTTTTGCAATTTTTGAAAAATCCTTTATAAACCTCCTATAGAATCCTGCATGCCCCAGAAAGCTTCTAATTGCCTTAACATTGGCAGGTGGTGGTAATTTTTCAATTACCTCTATTTTAGCTTGATCCACCTCTATTCCCTTGTTTGAAATTTTATGCCCAAGGACAATCCCTTCAGTCACCATAAAGTGACATTTTTCCCAGTTTAAAACCAGGTTGGTCTCTTGGCATCTTTTCAAAACCAGTGTTAGGTGATCAAGGCAGCAGCTGAATGAGTCTCCCTATACTGAGAAGTCATCCATGAAGACTTCCAGAAATTTTTCCACCATATCAGAGAAAATAGAGAGCATGCATCTCTAAAAGGTTGTAGGCGCATTACACAGCCCAAAAGGCATCCTTCTGTAAGCAAATACTCCTGATGGACATGTGAATGCTGTTTTCTCTTGATCCTGGGGATCTACTGCAATTTGGTTGTAGCCTGAATATCCATCCAAAAAGCAGTAATAATTATGACCTGCTAGTCTTTCTAGCATCTGGTCTATGAATGGTAAAGGAAAATGATCCTTTCTGGTGGCTGTATTGAGCCTTCTGTAATCAATACACATGCGCCACCCTGTAACTGTTCTTGTAGGAACCAGTTCATTTTTTTCATTATGAACCACTGTTATGCCTCCCTTTTTAGGGACAACTTGAACAGGACTCACCCAGGGGCTATCAGAAATAGGATAATAATCCCAGCCTCTAGTAATTTAGTGACCTCTTTCTGCACCACTTCCTTCATGGCTGGATTTAGCCGCCTTTGTGGTTGAACCACTGGCTTAGCATCATCCTCCAATAGGATTTTGTGCATGCATCTCGCTGGGCTTATGCCCTTAAGGTCACTTATGGACCACCCAAGAGCTATCTTGTGTGTCCTTAGCACTTGAATTAGTGCTTCCTCTTCCTGTGGATTTAAAGCAGAGCTTATGATCACCGGAAAAGTATCACCTTCTCCCAGAAATGCATATTTCAGGGATGGTGGTAATGGTTTGAGCTTGGGTTTAGGAGATTTTTCCTCCCCCTGAGGAAATTTCAGAGGCTCTTTCAATTCCTCTGAATCCTCTAGGTCAGGCGGAACATCTTTAAAAATGTTTTCCAGCTCTGATTCGAGACTCTCAGCCATGTTGATCTCCTCCACCAGAGAGTCAATGAGATCAACTTTCATGCAGTCTTTTGGTGTGTCTGGATGCTGCATGGCATTGACAGCATTCAACTTAAACTCATCCTCATTGACTCTCAGGGTTATTTCCCCCTGTTGGACGTCAATGAGGGTTCGTCCAGTTGCTAGGAAAGGTCTTCCTAGAATAAGAGTAGCACTCTTGTGCTCCTCCATTTCCAGCACAACAAGGTCAGTGGGAAAGGCGAATGGCCCAACCCTGACAATCATGTCCTCAATCACGCCTGATGGGTATTTAATGGAGCCATCAGCAAGTTGGAGACATATCCGGGTTGGTTTAACTTCTTCAGTTAAACCAAGCTTTCTGATAGTGGATGCAGGTATTAGGTTGATGCTTGCCCCAAGATCGCATAAAGCTGTCCTGGTGCAATTTCCCTCTAATGTGCATGGTATCAGAAAGCTTCCGGGATCTTTAAGCTTTTCCGGAAAGCTTTTCACAATAACTGCACTGTATTCTTCAGTGAGAAGAACTCTTTCAGTTTCTCTCCAATCCTTCTTATGACTCAAGATCTCTTTCATGAACTTGGCATAAGAAGGTATTTGCTCAAGTGCCTCTGCAAACAGAATCTTAATTTCAAGAGTCCTGAGATAATCTGCAAAGCGAGCAAATTGCTTATCCTGCTTCTCTTGGCGGAGTTTTTGAGGATAAGGTATCTTGGCTTTATATTCCTCAACCTTGGTTGCTGCAGGTTTATTTCCTACAGAAATAGTTGAAGAAGCCTTTTTTAGAGGGGTTGTCATCAGCACTTGTGTGTGTCTGATCCCTCTCTGGCATTTGAGTGCCAGAGTTAGAAGCTGGAGTGACGTTAGACGCCAATTCCTCATATGTTCCTGGCGTTTGAACGCCAGAACTGTGCTTCTTTTGGGCGTTCAACGCCAGTTCCTTGCTTGTTTCTGGCGTTGAACGCCAGTCCTGAGCATGGTCTGGGCGTTCAGCGCCAGCCTTCCACCCAATTTCTGGCGTTTTAATGCCAAAATTATTTTTTCCTGGGCTCTTACTGTCCTCAGATGGATTTTGGGTGGTTTGCTCATTTCTTGGCTTCCTGCTGCCTTGAGGTGGGGTATTTAATGTTTTTCCACTTCTTAATTGAACTGCTTGGCATTCTTCTGTTATTTGTTTTGACAGCTGTTGTTTTGTTTGCTTCAATTGTTCTTCCATATTTACATTAGCCATCCTTGTCTCTTGTAGTCTATCTTTGAATTTGGCTAACTGCTGTGTTAGAAAGTCCAATTGCTGATTGAATTCAGCAGCTTGTTCTACAGGACTGAGTTCAGCAGTTACTGTTTTAGCCTCTTCTTTCATGGAAGGGTCACTGCTTAAGTACAGATGCTAATTTCTGGCAACTGTATCAATGAGCTCTTGAGCTTCTTCAATTGTCTTTCTCATGTGGATAGATCCACCAGCTGAGTGATCTAGAGAAATC
>NC_029792.2:7669368-7670169 GCF_000816755.2 Arachis ipaensis
TTATTTATTTATTTCGAAAATAAAATAAATTAAAATAAAATAAATAAAAATGGGTGAAGATTTTCGAAAAAAAAATGAGGAGAGAGAAAGTGGTTAGGAAGTGTTGAAAAAGATATGATTTTTTTTTGAAAAGGGTTTTAAATTTTGAAATAGAAAAAATCTGAATTTTTAAAATTGATTTTCAAAAAATTACTTTAAAATAGAGGGAAAAGATATTTTTGAATTTAATGAGAAAAGAGAAAAACAATAAAATAACACAAGATCTAAAATTTTTAGATCTAATGCTCCTTGTTTTCAAAAATTTTGGAGGGAAAACACCAAGGAACACCAAACTTAAAAATTTTAAGATCAAGACACAAGGAAAACTCAAGAACGCCTTGAAGACTCACAAGAACAACAAAAACATGAAGAAGGAACACCAAACTTAAAATTTTTAGAAAACCAAACTAAAATTTTCGAAAATTATAGAAAGATTAACAAGAAAACACCAAACTTAAAGTTTGGCACAAGATCAAGAAAAATTATTTTTGAAAAAGATTTTTAATAAAACCGGTGCCCAATCATCAAGAACATAGACCAATGCTCTAGCCAATTGAGCTGTAAATGTAACACTTGTTTTGAAGAAGTATTTTTAATAACTAAGAAAAAATATTTTTTTTTTGAAAAAATTTTTTTTGAAAAGAATATAAAAGACTCTGACCCAAAAGACAAAATTTTCCTAATCTAAGCAACAGGATTCACCGTCAGTTGTTCAAACTCAAACAATCCCCGACAACGGCGCCAAAAACTTGGTGCACAAAA
>NC_029792.2:7670394-7709994 GCF_000816755.2 Arachis ipaensis
GCAATTATCGAATTATTTCCTATATTTAAATTATAAAATTAGTAGTTGTAAAATAATAAAATTTTTATATGATAATATTTTTATAAATAAATACTTTAGGTTTTGTTAATAAAGAAAATTAATTATATTGTATTATATTTTTAATTAGAGTATTTGATTTCAAGCCAAATAGTATTTTGATACAATTAAAGTAATTTTAGATATTCAATTAGTTTCAAATTAAACCCAAAGTTTCAATTTTTATATACAAACCCTAATTTTATTAAAACACAATTCTCCCCTTCATCCAATGAAACTCTAGCCGCAGCCTTATCTTTTCCTTCCAGCAAACCACACAACACAGCAGCAGCTTCAGAAAATTAAAAGGGAAAAAGAAAGAAAAAAGTGGAAAGGAAGAAAGGGAGAAGAGAAAAACGGAAATGGAGGAAGAAGAAAAGGGAGAGGGAGGGGTTGTGCTCTGTCGACGCCACTGTGCCGCCGCCACCATGCCACGCCTCGCCGTCGAAGCTTGTCATTGGTGCTGCCGATCACGAAGAGAGAGACAGCAACGACGAGAAGGAGGGTTCGGGGAGCAGCTGCCGCACGCGAACTAGAGGAGCTCATCCTTGTCGTTCTGCCATCGGCATTGAGCCTCGACCATCACCATTGGAGGAGCTGCTTCCAGCCATCGTCGTCGCTGCCGTTTGAGCCGCTGTCGCCTGAGAAGCCCGAGGAGAGAGAGAGATGACGCGACGGGAGAAAGGGGTAAGCCACCTGCGATGCCGCCGGAGCTCCTGTCACCATCAGAAGCTGCCACCACCACCACGTCCAGCTGCAGTCGCCTGCTTCATTGCCACTTCTGGAGGTGGGTGGTCGAGCCTCTGTCGCTGGAAAACGCCTCTGTCGCCGTCGAGATCCACTGCCGGTAAGGGTTTCAAGTTTGGTTTTCATTTCTTTTGAGATTCTGGGAATTTTATTGTCGCTGCAAGTTGGTTTCAGTCACCGTCGCCGGAGTCAAGTTGCCGCTGCCGCTTGAGGTGATTGTCGAGGCCGCTGCCAAACTGGTTCATAGACTGTCGGTGCTTCGTTTTGTCATTACAGTAAGTATTTATATTTCGAACACCTCCGCGTTAGTGTTCTGCTCCGTGTAATAAAGTCTTGTGATATTAATGTGTTAGAAATTAGTAACCGAGCTTGCATGTAGCGATTGAGGCTGTTTCTATTATTGAGAAAGTAAGTGGAGCTGAGGTTTTGGTTGCCGTCGATTCGGGTTGAGGCGAGAAAAACTCTGTGAGGCATTTGAGTTATGGTTTTGCGTATCGAGGTAGGGGCCTTTTCAGAAAACCACACTTTATGAATTGGAATTAATATATATGGATATTAATGTGAGAAAATGTATCTTTGAGTGATTGTATAAGTCTTATGTAATTGTTGGTTGTCTTGGATGAATATGAATGTTTGTTTGGCTGGGTTATTGCTCGGTTTTGTGAAACGGACAGTTCTTGAAATGCTTCTTTAAAGTTAATTTGTAAAAACTTTGAAATCGAGTTTATCCTGTTGGAAATTGATTTGAGTTTGAATTGGTGTTCTCGAAATCTGAAAATGATGCACCTTGAAAACAACTTGATTTTGAATTGATTTGGTTTTGAACCCCTTGAAGAGGATTGCAAAATGGTTTAGTTGGGACTCGGAGAGGGTAGCAAGTCCAAGTTTTAGGGGAGATGCTGCCGAAATTTCATTGGAATCCAAAATTTATTGAAAAGTTATTTGGAAAATTATGAGTTAAAGGCTTTCACTATTTTACTTGAATTATTTGAGAAAGTTATGAATTAAGTTTTGAAATGACTCATTGGAAAGAGAACTATGGTTTGGTGTTACTTCCTAAGAAGGGCATCATATTTTTGGGTGTAAGACAGTTAGATGAAAGTTACGTTTTAAGCCGTTTTGAATGTGAAAAGGATTTATGTCTCTGAATTTAACTTGTGGATTTTAATTTGGAAGAGATTTGGCTTTAAAGCTGTTTTAAAGGTGAAAAAGATTTATGTAATTGAATTTGATTTAAGGATTTTTACTTAGAGGATTTTTGGTGACTTTGGAAAAACTTGGATTTCGATTGATAAATCCCATTTTTTGACATTTTAAGAAAGGTTAAAGTATCCTTTAAATTTATGGTTTATAAAAACTAAAATAATTTCCAAGCTGTTGGGAACGTTTCAAATTTTAATATGGGGTTGAGAATGATTTTTGGGTTTTAGTAAAAGAAATGGCTTTGAAAATGTATTTTGAGTAATTGTTTACACAACTCGGTTTGGCTTAGATTCTATTCTTATTACTCACATCAGGAATCCAAGGTTTTATGGACTTTAGACGAATTTGAGGAAATGAATTATGTTATTCTCCCCTAAAGACTTGAGACTCTGCTGAGGAACTTTTCTTACCAAATCCTGTTTTAGAATGAATGATTTTGAATCTCTCGGAAAAGGCTTTTGATTTGGTGTGGTTTTTGAAATGTTTGGAAAGAGGTTGTGGAGGGTGGCCTTATTTTAAAAAGAGAAATTTACGTTTGAGGAGAAGTGGCTAGCCACCACATGTTCAGTAACCATGTTTTAAAAAGGAAAATTTACATTTGAGGAAAAGTGGCTTATGAGCCTGAAATAATTTGAGGAATGGGGATTTTAAAGCCAAGGTTGGAAAGAATTGATTTTTGATTTCAAAGTAAAGTGAATTGAGAAAAAGTGATTTATGGCTTGAATGATGATTTTATGTGTTTGATGATGTTAGATGGTGGAAGTGCTATTATGTTATGAGCCGAAATAGCTGTATGTGATAATGAATTATGGCTGATTATGGAATATGTTATGAGCCGGATGACTGAGTATGAATATGGATGATTATTGAGTTAATAAAGTGATTGTTGCACTTCCAATTATCTGAGATACGAGTTTCCCTGGGTAAAAGCAGTGGCTAGCCACACGTGCTCTAGGTTGAGACTCGATACTCTGCTGACCCTATGTCGTAAGTGTGGTCGGACATTGTGAAAGTTCCGGATGAGCTCGCCCCCGTGGATAAACACCAGTGTGGGTGTTGTGCGATTATGATTATGATTGTGAATAACTCGAGTTGGGGATGCACGACAGAGGGACAGTCCAATGGTTAGCTACCAGGACTTGTCGGGTTGGCTTTATAACTGACAGATGAGACTCATCAGCCACTAAGACAGGAAATCATCATATGTATCTATGTGACATTGTTTGGGTGTGCATATTGTACTTGGTTTGCCTATGTGATTAATAATGTTTAATTGCTATTTGCTCTACTTGAAGTAATTGTTTGTTTGTGCTTGAACCTTCCTACTTGTGTTTGCGACTGAAACTCTGTTGGACTGTGGTGATTGGTTGTTGTTTGGATTGTTTGGGCTTAGGGCCGTGATTGATCATGAGGTGGGCTGAAGGCCATGTTTGGTTGATGTTTTCGGTTTAAAAAAGTATGAAAAACTAAACTGGTTCAGCATAGACTTAATGAACCTATGCTTGGAGTAGGTTGGTCATTCATACAGTCTAGGAAAAACCTTTGAAAGGCTTTTGAATTTTTGAAGAAATAACAGTTTCCTCTTTCAGAAAAGATTTCAGATTTTTAATGGTAAATCATTGGGTTTTGAAAGTATGCATAAGATGGTTATTAATGACTGTAACGATTTTATTTCACGTATCCTATTATAGTAATTCTCAAAAACCCTCTACTGAGAACCCTTTCGAGGACGATGTTCTCACTCCCCTACAGGCCTTTTCTTTTTCAGGTTATGGACGACGAAGTTTGGAAGAGTTTATTTCTTTTCTGTTTAGGCGATATTTTGGATTGTTTTAGTATTTATGCTTCCCTCGCCTTTAACTTTTCAAGTTTTGTAAGAGGGATAGGATTTTAATATGAATTGCTTTTAAATTAATACTAAGTATTTATAAGTATTCTTTGTGAGTATTGTAAGTTGTATTGATGTATGGATGTATGTTACCTGTCAAAAAGTATTTTGGAGCAGTCATACAGTTTAAAGTTTTAATAGGCTCATATTTATGTATTAAAGACTCTGAGAGTCGTCGTAACACCAGAGCTATCAGAGTCGCACAGCCGGAAGCGTGAGCTTTGATAATTACGGTGTTACGTTGGATACATGTAATGGTTAGGGTTTGTTTATGAAACCGAATGGTTTCATTAAATGTGGCATTGGTTTTTTGTTTGGAATCCTAAAAAAGTTGATGGTGAGGGAGAGGTAAATCAACCAGCCCCAAGAAGAAGAGTTTTGTTTTTAAGAAGAGGAAGGTTGATGTGATTAACCTGGGTGATGATTTTGCTGAGAGGGATAAAGAAATTTCCTTGGAGGAGCTTTCGGCATTTGTTACGAAGCAAAAGAAGCTTCATATGTTTGCTGAGGAAGGTGATGGTTTCTTAGTATGGGATAATAAATACCCTTTTATGGTGGTAGCGGACGAAGATTTGCGGTCTTCTTCCGACCGTACCCTTATTGAGGAGGTCGGAGATGTTACTGTTGACCAGTATCTGCAGGTATTAAAACTGAATTTTATTTGTGTATTTTCTAAAAAACCGAGTTATGTCTTATATAACTCGTTTGTTTTAGGTTTTGGATTTTCGTTTGGCCAGTATTGGTTAGAACCAAGAAGTCCAGCATAAGAAATTTTTGGAAAAAAGCGAAGAATTGGTAAGTGTTCCGAGGGTTACCTGAAACTGTAGGTCGATCTCGGACGAGATCTTCTGTGCTGGTCGGAGATGACGTGTTCAGCTGGTGGGTGGCGGCCGGAGCTGTCGTGTCCGACTTGTGGGACTGGCTGTACTGCTGATCCTTCGTCACCGGAGGGTGAGGGATACCTGCAAGAGACTCCGATGCTTAAGTTAGCATTGGTATTAAATAGGTATTTAGTCGAATCAGAGTCCGAGTTATAACTGGGTGCTCCAGTGTATTTATAATGGTCGTGTGCTGACCTTCTTAGGTAAGATAAGTTAGTTATCTTATCTTATCTTATCTTTGGGTGAGGTCAGCTTATCTTTTAAGGGAACCGCCTTTATCTCTATAGGCTTGGACTGCCTTTGGATATGGGTCGTGTTCCTCTATTTGGGCCCTTTACTGGGCTTTCCTGGTAATTTGGCCGATCTCTTTGGGAAGAGGTCGGATAGTCGGACCTGAAGAGGTCGGTCGCCTTGTCGCTAAACATCCCGGGTCGGACAGCTCGACCCAGGGTATGAACAGTGCCCCTACTCGAGCTCGGTCTTTCTTTCTGAGATCGAGTCTTAGTCTTAGGACTTCGATCCTTCTCGGGTGAAGCCGAACTCGAGCATTTGTCGACTTCTTTCTTTGTAGAATCTTCCTTTTTGAATGTGGAACATTTTCTTCTGAAAGCGCGCGCTTTTGTATTAGCGCTCTGTTCTTGGGAACGTGCGAGGGTTTAATACCCTCTTTAATTGGTTTTAATTGCCCCGTTTCTCTTAGCCTCTTTATTTTGAATTTCTCATTTCAGAAAAACGGTTTCTCTTCTCCGTAACCTCCCTGTTCTTTTTTTCTTTCTATTTTCGCCTGGGGTTTGTAGCTTTCGCCTCTTTCCTTGCGACATTGCTTGGTTATGGTTTCCTCCTGGCTGTGGAAGGGCAATTCCAGATTCTGCTCCTCTCTTCAACTTTTTCTCGAGGATTTCTGCTTTTTCCAGGTTGGTTTTTTCTTACTTTCTTGTTCTCATCATTTTCTTGGTAAAACTTTGATTCTGAATATATGTTGAAAAGCTTGAACCTTTCTGTGGTCTTTGTGTTTGTTCGTCACTGTGATGTATTTGTTGGCCTCCTTTTCGTCTTTTATGCGTACTCCTAGTACTTCTGTAGAGACTTTTTAGGGCTTTGCATGTTTTGCTACTTACTTCTGGTTGTTTTTTGATACTCGAAAACTGCATTTGTTTACTTCTGCAAAGATTGCCCCTTGATTTTTGCCCTATTGGTATCTTTTTCTTGCTGCTGAACTTTTGTAAGAGAAGATCGGTGCTTGTTTTGACTTTACTTTGTTTGGGGGGATTTTATTTCTCTGAGGACAAGGTTGCGTCTTTGATGATATTTTGTTGCTTAGTAGCTTTATTTGTCGATTGAAACTGGGATGGCGAGTCTGGGAGGTAGTTTATTTTGATGACTTTGCTTGATTTGTGGCTCGCAGCTTTCTTTTCAGAGTGTCGCTTTAGTTGCAGATCACAAAAGAGAGGTTTATTGTTTTTCTGTTAGGATGTATGTGAGCTTGTAGGTTTTCCTGAATCTTTGTTCCATAACATGCCTCCAAAAGGTGCCCTTGGATCTTTAGTGTGGGTCTTGGGGTTTCCTTTTGTTGCTTGTATTACTCTGTGTCATGATTGTCCGAGCTGTTCTGATATGGTTTGTTTTTGACTTTATCGGAGATATTTGGGTTAGTAATCTATTTTCTTCTCTTCTTGCTGTAGGACTAGTTGACCTCATGTCTTCTCGCAAGAACATTGTTGAGACATCTTCCCAAGTCCCTGAGGGCATGGCTGATTGGGTGGATTCGATGGTTCTTTTGTGTGTTTCTTTGGTTGATTCCGAATTTTGTCAGAAGCTTAGGCAATTTCATAGGGTTTGTAGTAGTGGTAGTGAGGAAAAGAATTATGAGCTTGTACCCCCCACTCCTGAAGAGAGAGTTTGTTTCTCTACTCGAGTTGCTGGAGACCGTCCTTTTTTCTATGCATACGATTACTTTTTTGGCCAGATGAATATTGTTCATACCCTGGGTCAAGCTACCCGACCCGGGATGATTGACGACAAAGCGACCGACCTCTTCAGGTCAGACTACCCGACCTCTTCTAAAGAGCTCGGCCAAATCGACAGGAAAGCCCAATAAAAGGCCCAAATAGAGGAACACGACCCAAATCCAAAGGCAATCCAAGCCTATAGAGATAAAGGCAGTTCCCTTGAAGATAAGCTGACTTCATCCAAAACAGGATAAGATAAGATAAGATAACTAACTCATCTTATCAGAAAGGTCAGTCCACACTACTATAAATACACTGGAGCACCCAGGAATAACTCATACTCTGATTCTACATAAAACCTGCTTAATACCCGTGCTAACTTAAGCATCGAAGTCTCTTGTAGGTACCCCCCACCCTTCGGTGACCAAAGATCAGCAGTGCTGTAAATCCAACAAGTCGGATACAAACAGCTTTGGCCGCTATCAGCCAGCCGGACATGTTATCTCCGACCAGTACAGAAGATCTCGTCCGAGATCGACCTCCAGTTTCAGGTAACCCTCGAAACATTGGCGCCGTTGCCGGGGAACCTGGAAGTCATCCCACCACCATGGCGGATGGCCATGACAACGACCACGATTCAGATATAGAAAACAGAACGCCGCACAAAAACGCGGACACCACACTGAAAGATACCCCGTAATCCAACAGAGATAAAAATTCATCAAATCCGGGAGCAATAGAGGCGCTTCAAGATCGCTTGAAACAACTTGAGAAAGAAACCCAACAACAACGAGAAATCGGAAAGGATCTACAAAGAGAGGTACGGCGACGTCAAGAATTGGAAGAAAAACTACAGCAATTAGAAGCCGATCTCAAATCGAAAACTCCTCGGACTACTCCTGAGGAAAATTCACGCAAAGAACAAGATCCATTCACCAGGAAAATCATGAAAACCAAAATTCTAAAAGACTTCAAACTCCAGGATATGATTTTGTACGACGACACCACAGATCCCAACCATCATCTCAACAATTTCAGAAGCAGAATGTACCTTACCAACGCCTCAGATGCCGTTCGCTGCAAAGCTTTTCCAACAACCCTCACGAAGACAGCGATCAGATGGTTCGACAACTTACCTCCAAAGTCCATCTCAAACTTTGACGACCTGGCCAAAAGGTTCCTGGCCAGATTCTCCATCCAGAAGGATAAGGCCAAGCACGCACCCAGTTTACTAGGGATCAAGCAAGGAGATCGGGAGAGTCTCCGCAACTACATGGAAAGATTCAACAAAACATGCATGGACATACAAAGTTTACCAACAGAGGCCGCCATCATGGGACTCATCAATGGCCTACGAGAGGGACCTTTTAGCCAATCTATATCAAAGAAGTACCCCACCTCCTTAGACGAAGTACAAGAGCGAGCAGAAAAATACATCAACATGGAAGAGAATGCCCAGCTGGGAGAAACCTCAAAATCCGGGGCCTCCTACCGAGACAAAGACAAGGAATCCAAAAGGAAAGAAGATCGACAAGGGGAGAAAATAAAAAAAATACCATAATTACACTCCTCTCAGAGTATCCCTGGTCGATGTATACAAAGAAGTCTGCCATACGGAGAAAATTTCCCCAGCACGGCCACTCAAAGGCAAAAGAGGAGGAGAAAACCGGAAGGAATATTGTGAATACCACCGAATTCGAGGGCACTCCACCAACGAGTGCTTCGACTTAAAGAATATCATAGAAAAATTGGTGAGAGAAGGAAGATTAGATCGCTTTCTGGCTACCCGAGATGATGACCAAAGAAAGAGACGAAGGGACGAAGATGACGGACGAGCTGAGCGATCACCTCGGACACCAGAAAGACACATCCACATGATACACGGGGGATTCGCAGGAGGCGGGATCTCCAAATCATCCCGAAAAAGATATCTCAAAGAAGTATATCATGTCGAGGGAAAGGAGGAAGCACCCGACATCCCTGCGATAACATTCACTAAAGAGGACGCATCCGGCATCATCTCGGGACACGACGACCCCATGGTCATCACTATCATACTGGCAAACGCCAATCTACACCGCACATTAGTAGACCAAGGGAGTTCTGCCGACATCTTATTCAAAACAGCCTTCGACAAACTCGGCTTAGACGAAAAGGAGCTTAGAGCATACCCGAATAGTCTGTTCGGACTAGGAGATACCCCGGTACAACCACTGGGATACGTATCGCTACACATAACCTTCGGAAAAGGGAACCAATCCAGGACCCTCAAGATAGACTACATCGTGGTCGACGTATGTTCAGCCTACAATGCCCTAATAGGTCGGACAACACTCAATCAACTCGGCGCAATAGTCTCAACTCCACATCTATGCATGAAATTCCCAACTACAGAGGGGATAGCCATGGTAAAAGCAAATCAAAAGATGGCACGCCGCTGTTATAACGAAAGTCTAAACCTCAGAGGCAGAGGAGAAGAGTTTCATACAATTGAGCTTGGCGGAGTTCAGCGACGAGAAGAACTCCGTCCGCAGCCGGAAGGTGAGATAGAGAAGGTTCAGATCGGAGACACCTCGGATAAAACAACTAATATCGGAACAATCCTAAGAGGAGACTCAAAAGAATTACTGATACAATTCTTACGCGATAATTTCGATCTCTTCGCATGGAAAGTCGCAGATATGCCAGGTATAAACCCCAAGCTAATGTGCCACAAGTTGGCGCTCTATCCGGGATCTCGGCCGGTGCAGCAGAAACGAAGAAAACTTGGGCCAGAGCGATCCCAAGCGGTGGAAGAGCAAGTACAAGCACTACTGGAGGCAGGATTCATAAGAGAAGTCAAGTATCCATTATGGCTAGCCAACATCGTCTTGGTGAAAAAATCAAATGGGAAGTGGCGAATGTGTACCGATTACACCGATCTCAACAAAGCCTGCCCAAAAGATCCTTACCCACTCCCAAGTATCGACGCTCTGGTAGATGCTTCATCCGAATATAGATACCTCTCGTTTATGGACGCATACTCGGGATACCACCAAATCCCCATGTATCCACCAGATCAAAAAAAGACCTCGTTTTTAACGCCAAAAGCAAATTACTGCTACATCGTAATACCCTTCGGTCTCAAGAACGCAAGAGCTACTTATCAAAGGCTGATGAATAAAGTCTTCTCAGACCACATTGGAAAGATCATGGAAGTCTATGTGGACGACATGTTGATAAAGACACAAAGCGAAGATACATTATTGTCCGACCTGGCTCAAGTGTTCGACACCATAAGGAAGCACGACATGCGACTTAATCCGGCAAAATGCACCTTTGCGGTAGAAGCAGGCAAATTCCTAGGTTTCATGCTCACACAAAGAGGAATTGAAGCAAACCCGGATAAATGCCAAGCCATACTCAACATGAAGAGCCTGACCTGTGTCAAAGAAGTGCAGCAACTCAATGGGAGATTGGCCGCCCTATCCAGATTCTTAGCAGGGGCAGCGATAAGATCTCTCCCCTTCTATGCTACTTTAAGGAAGGAAAAACAGTTCGAATGGACGACAGAATGCGAACAAGCCTTCCAAGACTTCAAGGAGTTCTTAGAACGACCGCCTATCTTATCTCGACCACGAGAAGGAGAACCACTCGTACTATATCTCGCAGTAGGAAGCCGGGCAATAGCCTCAGCACTAGTTAGAGAAGACGAAAGTGGGCAACAACCCGTCTACTTCATTAGCAAAGCACTATAGGGATCCGAGCTGAACTACCAGAAAATAGAAAATTTTGCCTATACTCTCATTCTAACATGTCGACGACTTCGCCCGTACTTCCAGGCTCACACCATTAAGGTTCGAACCAACCAGCCCATAAAAGGAATATTGCAGAAAACAGATTTAGCAGGTAAAATTTTACAATGGGCAGTCGAGTTATCAAAATTCAACTTCTAATATGAAGCTCGGACGGCCATTAAATCACAGTACCTAGCCGATTTTATCGCAGAATTCACAGATGCCTTGGAGACCCCCACAGAATGGAATCTCTACGTGGACGGTTCTTCAAATAAGACTGAAAGTGGTGCAAGTGTGATAATAGAAAGCAACCAAGGAACCCAAGTTGAGCTCTCCCTCAAGTTCGGATTCCCGGCCTCAAACAACCAGGTGGAATATGAAGCGTTATTAGCCGGTTTGAAGCTGGCTACAAAGGTTGGAGCTAAAAAACTCAACATTTACAACGATTCACAAGTAGTCACCTCGCAGATAACAGGGAGCTATCAAGCCAAAGATCCCACCATGAAAAAGTATTTGGATAAAACCAAGGAACAACTCGGGGAATATAAAATCTACCACATACCCCGCGAGCAAAATGCCCGAGCTGACGCACTCTCAAAATTAGCCAGCACCAAACCAAGGGGCAACAATAGAAGCCTCATCCAGAAAATGCTACAGAACCCGTCAATATCAGAAGCAGAAAAAATCCTAGCCATCACAAGTCAGAACCAAGGATGGATGACCCCCATAATTAACTACCTCAAAGCAGAGACACTCCCCACGGAGGAAAAAGAGGCGAAAAGATTAAAAAGGGAGGCATAGTACTACACTATTATAAACAACATCCTGTACAAAAGAGGGATCTCAATACCACTACTTAAATGCGTGCCGACCAACAACACAAAAGAAGTGTTAGAAGAAGTACACGGCGGCATGTGCGGCAATCATCTCGGAGCACGAGCTCTTGCCAAAAAAGTACTTCGAGCGGGATTTTATTGGCCAATCCTACAGAAGGAAGCTATAGAATTTGTAAAGACATGTCCACCATGTCAAAAACATGCCAACTTCCACATCGCCCCGCCAGAAGAGCTCATCAGTGTAACCTCGCCCTGGCCATTTGCAAAATGGGGACTTGATCTTCTCGGACCCTTTCCCCAAGGATCAGGACAAGTAAAATTCCTCATAGTCGGAGTAGACTATTTTACAAAATGGATTGAGGCAGAGCCCCTAGCCAGCGCCACCGCTCAAAGAAGTCGGAAATTCCTATACAGGAACATTGTCACGAGGTTCGGAGTTCCATACTCCATAACCACAGACAATGGCACTCAATTCACAGACGCAGGCTTCAGGAGACTAGTAGCCGACTTGAATATAAAGCACCAGTTCACCTCCGTCGAACACCCTCAAGCTAATGGACAGGCCGAAGCTGCCAACAAAGTCATATTGGCAGGGTTAAAACGGAGACTACAAGATGCAAAGGGAGCTTGGGCCGAAGAACTTCTGCAAGTCCTATGGGCATATCGAACAACGCCACACTCCACGACAAATGAATCACCCTTTCGACTAGCATACGGAGTGGAGGCAATGATCCCAGTAGAGATTGAGGAAGGGTCACCCAGAGTAGTCCACTACAATGAAAAGGCCAACTCTCAACTTCAGAAGGAAGAACTCGACCTACTACCTGAAATTCAGGAAAGAGCTCGGATCAGGGAAGAAGCACTAAAACGTCGAATGGCTTCCAGATATAATCAAAAGGTAGTGCCAAGAAGTTTCACGGAGAACGACCTCATCCTAATCCGAAATGATATTGGAACAACTTGACCAGGAGAAGGAAAGTTGGCAGCAAACTGGAAAGGACCCTACTGAGTTGTAAAAGTACTCAGAAAGGGCTACTACAGACTGTCCGAACTCGATGGACGAGAGCTTCCCAGATCATGGCACGCCTGCAACCTAAGAAGGTACTACAGCTAGAAAAGTAAAAGATCTCACCATTGGATACACTCTTTTTCCTGAAAAGGTTTTCTAATGAGGCACCAAGCTGAGACTCAAACACTATTTGACATAAAGGGATGAAAAATTACCACATGTACATATTTTCACTTTCCTTTGAGTAAATATATATTTTAGATATTCTACAAGATTTCAAGACGCATTAATCTGAAGTATTCATCGTCCGATTATAAAGCAATAGATCGGCAGAAAGTGTAAAAAAATAATTTCACTGCACGATCACGATAAAGATAACCGTCCGATAAAGGTGAAAACGCGATTCACCCAAAGGACGATCTAGAGATGACAACCACTTTCTACAAATCGGCAAAGATGAACACAGAATAATGTAAGAAGTTATCGAAAGTGATCTAAAAAAGAACCTAACGAGGTCTTACGGATTGCTAAAATAATAACTTAAAGACTGGCCGACATTAAGAAGTCGGACCAAGTCAACCCAAGTTATAAGTAAACCCTGAAAAGAGGTCTGGCCAACCCTATTAAAGAGGATTACTTTAACTTAGAAGGGCCCGACATAACAAAGTCAGCCCAAAACTAAAAAGTTATACAAGTAGTCCCTGAAAGAGACCCGATACAGGTCCAAAAAAGAGGACTACAAAAATAACTTAAAGGAGATCGACATAACGAGGTCAGACTCCTAAAAAGTTGTTTGCAAAAATAACTTAAAGGAGACCGATATAACGAAGTCGGACTCCTACAACTAAAAAGTTATTTGCAAAAATAACTTAAAGGAGACCGATATAACGAAGTCGGACTCCTACTACTAAAAAGTTATCTGCAAAAATAACTTAAAAGAGACCGATATAACGAAGTCGGACTCCTACTACTAAAGAGTTATAAAAGCAATCCCTGAAAGAGATCTGACAAAGATCCAAGAAAGAGGATTACAAAAATAACTTAGAAAAGAACGACGTAAAGAAGTTGCCCTACTACAAAGCAAGTTACAAAGGTAACCCCTGAGAAAACCGGAACAGGACTACCAAAACAACATGGAAGACTAACTTGAAGAAATCGGTTATAGATCGACAGAAATACAAGCAAGAGCGAAAAAACCAAAAAACAAACCACAATCACAAAGGATTCAAGCTACAAAAGTACAAAGCAAATCCAAAAAGGTCGAGCTGCAAGGTTCCAACATTCTCAGAAAACAGAAGAGATACCAAATCAAGCACAAAAAGCATGATATAGTCTACAAAAAGTTATAAAAGCCTTGGAGGCCACCAAAACCTACCTTAAAAAGCTAAGTGAGCTACCTTTTGTTTTTCAAAAATAAAAGTTGCTAGGCAAGCAACAAGAAAGTGTCAACAGTTAACAAAACATAAAGAGTTTAAAAAACCCACATGCCGGGCCAACTATATAAATATCCAGAATAAATGAAGCTAAGGGTCAGAAGACTTTTTAGCAGGAGACGGAGGGCGAGTCTGGAGAGGAACAACATCCACAGTACCGTCATCTCGGTTTAAGATCTGGCAGTCAGGATCAGAGGCGGGAGGGTCGACCTCGGTAGGAACAGCAGAAGTCGATACCTTAGCAGAGGACACAGGGGGAAGTTCGACATTATCATCATCTTTGTCATCAGGAACAATCTTGCCATCCTTGACAACATTATCCAGGCTGAAGAGGGTCAGGTCGGCCTCGGGAGCAATAACCCGAACTTGCTCCTTCAGGTTCTCATAAGCAGCAGTCACGCTGCCAACAAGATGACCTTGAAGTTCAGAATAATCTTCCCAGGCACTCTCCAGCTCCCCCCTCAGGCGCATCACCTCCCGATAGGACGTAACGTAACTATCCTTATGCATCATTGCCGTGTCCTCAGCCAACCGCACAGAAGCTGCCAGAGAAAGGGAACTCGCCTTCTCGTTCTCTAGATCTTTTTCCAGCTTAGCCACCTTCACCTCGAGCTCCTCCTTCAGCCCCTTCATCCGGTCGAACTCTTGCTTTGCTTCCTCCATAAATGCTTTGGTGGCATGGAGAGGTAGGTTCTGAGCAGTTCGGTGCAGAGCAGCCCCCATATATGCCATCTTTATGCTGTTTCAGGTCATAAATTCCAAATGATGAAGGATGGACACATCGTCCATAGAAAGGGCACCATAGGGGCCGATTTGCTGATCTACAAATTCAATAGCATTAAAGTTGGGAGCATCGAGGTCGAAGGGCTCAACTGTTTTTTGTTTCTTATTGGGAGGAGCGACAGAAGGAGCAGCAGAAGTTGGAAGAGGGTCAGCCAGACGAACTCGAGGAGTAGGGATCACCTTCCTCATCCCAGGAGAACTCGGCATGGACGGCTTCACATGCACTTGGGAAGATCCCTCCCCGGCCACCTTAGCCGAGATGTTTTTGGCAGCAGTCACCTTCTGTGCCCTCTTAAAAGCCTTCATGGATTCATTATTCTTCATCGCCTCTGCAAATAAGACACAACAGTAAGAAATTAAGCTACAAGTCGGAAAGGCATTCACAAGCAATATAAACAGATAACAAAGGAAACACAAAATACCCAGCTCAGTTTGAAGAAGAGAGGGATTGGTTAAAAATTTCTTTGTATCAAGATAGGGGGATTGACCCCAGTGTTCTTCCAAGACAGTCACAAAAGCTCGCTCAGCCTCATCCAACATTTCCCACGTATATCTGGACACTCTCACATCTTTTTGCCATTCCAAGGGAAAGACGGGCTCATCATTCTCATCCAGGAAAAAGGGCCGAGCTCCTTCAATAGCTCGGACCTTGAAAAAATAGTTCTTAAAATCGCGAAACGATTCATCAAACATGGAAAAGACCTTCTTTCCCTGGGAAGATCGGAAGGAGACCCACGCTGCCTTCTTTTTTACTACTCCAGGCTTTGTCAAGACAAATAGGTAGAAAAAGAGAGATTGCGAGGCAGGGATACCAAAACTATTACACAACAATTGAAAAATTTTAATGAAACCCCAGGAATTAGGGTGAAGTTGAGAGGGAGCAACATTACAGGACCATAACATTTCTACAGCTTACGTCCCGACACTCATCAAAAAAGGAGAAAATAAGGTTTCAAACGAAAACAAAGGAAGTAAAAAACACAAAGTCACTACCTTTCTACAGTCTATCAGCCAAAGCATTGTCAAAATAAAAAATGCCCAGTAGAAAATCACCAAAGACGCAAACTTTTCAGAATCAAGCAAAACCACCATCGAAGGCACAAGCAGAAACAACAACAAACATACAAAAGCCCTAATTTTTAGATTCAGGCAACAAGAAAAGAAAAAAGATTCACACAAAAATTCCAGAACACATCAGGTACAGTAAAAGCAGAAAAGATTCAAACTTTCTCTGAGCAAAATTCAAAAAACAGACATATAAAGAAATAGAGGAAGAAAATCGAACCTGGAAAATAAAAAGGAAGCTTGAGAGAAGAAGCACCAAAGCCACCCCTTGAAGCGAAAAACTGCGAAGATAGAAGGAGAAATCTGGAAATTACCCCTCTTCCTCAGAAAGCAGTAGCAGAACAGGCGTTGCGGGAAGGAACTACGAAAGAAACAGAAAATGAGAGAGTAAAGGAAGAAGTTACGAAGAAGAGCAAAGAAGAGAAACCGTTTTTTGATTGAGAGATTCAAAATAAAAGCCAAGAGAAAACGGGGCAATTAATACCAATTAATGAAGGTATTAAACCCTCTCACATTCCCAAAAAACAAAGCGCTGATATAAAAGCGCGCGCTTTTAGAGGAAAACGTTCTACATTCAAAAAGAGTCTACAAAAGGAAGAAATCGACAAAATGCTTGAACTCGGTTTCACTAAAGAAGGATCGAAGTCAAAGGACTCGACCTCAAAAAAAAGAAGACCGAGCTCAAGCAGGGGCACTGTTCATACCCTGGGTCGAGCTACCCGACCCGGGATGATTGGCGACAAAGCGACCGACCTCTTCAGGTCAGACTACCCGACCTCTTCTAAAGAGCTCGGCCAAATCGACAGGAAAGCCCAATAAAGGGCCCAAATAGAGGAACACGACCCAAATCCAAAGGCAATCCAAGCCTATAGAGATAAAGGCGGTTCCCTTGAAGATAAGCTGACTTCATCTAAAACAGGACAAGATAAGATAAGATAACTAACTCATCTTATCAGAAAGGTCAGCCCACACTACTATAAATACACTGGAGCACCCAGGTATAACTCATACTCTGATTTTACATAAAACCTGCTTAATACCCGTGCTAACTTAAGCATCGGAGTCTCTTGCAGGTACCCCCCACCCTTCGGTGACCAAGGATCAGCAGTGCTGTAAATCCAACAAGTCGGATACAAACAGCTCCAGCCGCCATCAGCCAGCCGGACACGTTATCTCCGACCAGTACAGAAGATCTCGTCCGAGATTGACCTCCAGTTTCAGGTAACCCTCGGAACAAATATCATCATTCCTTTTACTCCTTTTGAGACCAACCTGTTGTGGTCTTGCAATCTAGCTCCATCCCAACTTCACCCCAATTCTTGGGGTTTTATAAAGATCTTTCAATTGCTGTGTCGTGAGTTTGATGTCCCTGCTTCGCAATCCCTTTTCTTTTATTTGTTTGTCTTGACAAAACCTAGGGTAGTGAAGAAAAAGGCTGCCTGGGTTTCTTTCCGAGCTTCGCAAGGGAAGAAAGTTTTTTCTATGTATGACAAGTCGTTTCGTGATTTTAAGAACTATTTCTTCAAGGTCCGAGCTGTTGAAGGAGCTCGTCCCTTTTTTCTGGATGAGAATGATGAGCCCACTTTTCCTTTAGAGTGGCAAAAGAACGTTGTTGTGTCGAGGTATTCCTGGGAGATGTTGGACGAGGTCGAGCAGGCCTTTGTGACTGTGTTGGAGGAGAATTGGGGGAGCCTCCCTATCTTGATACCAAGAAATTCTTAGAGGACCCCTCACTCCTTCGAGATGAGTTGGGTAGTGTTCAATTTTGGCTTTCCTTGTTTTGTTGAGTTTATTTCTTTACGAGCACTTTTTTGATTTGTAACTTGGTTTCCTGTTGTGATGTTTTGTTTGCAGAGATGATTAAGAATAATGAATCCATGAAGGCCTTTAAGATGGCAAGAAAGGCTACTGCAGCTCAAAACGTCTCGGCTAAGGCGGCCGGTGAGAGATCATCTCAAGTTCAGTCGAAGCCGGCCATATCGAACTCGCCGGGGGTGAGGAAGGTAATCCCTACTCCCCGGGTTCGTTTGGCTGATCCTCCTCAAGTTTCTGTTGCTACTTCTGGTGCTCCTCCAAACCAAAAACAAAAAAGAATTGAGCCTTTCAACCTTGATGCCCCTGACTTTGACGCGGTTGAGTTTGTCGATCAGCAGATTGGTCCTTATGGTACCATTCCTACCGACGATGTCTCTCTCCTTCACCACTTAGATTTTATTACTCGGAGTAGTGTCAAGATGGCACATATGGGAGCTGCCTTATACCGAACGGCCCAAGACCTCCCTCTTCATGCTACCAAAGCTTTTATGGAGGAGGCTAAGCAAGAGTTCAACCGTATGAAGGGTTTGAAGGAGGAGCTCCAAGTGAAAGTGACCAAACTGGAGAAGGAGTTGGAGACCGAAAAGGCTAGTTCTGTTGCCTTGGCGGCTTCTGTGAGGTTGGTTGAGGATACCGCCTTGAGGCACAAGGATAGCTATGTTACGGCCTATAGGGAAGTGATGCGTCTCAGGGAGGAGTTGGAGTCTGCCTGGGTTGATTATGCTGAGCTCCAGGGTCACCTTGTAGGTAGCGTAAATGCTGCTTATGAGAACCTAAAGGAGCAAGTTCGAGTTCTTGCTCCCGAGGTCAACCTTACTCTCTTTATTCTCGACAATGTTGTAAAGGATGGCAAGATTGTCCCTGACGACCCTGATGACGATGATGTTGAACCTCCCCCTGTGCTTGCTGCCACAGCCTCCGAAGTGTCGACTTCTTCCACTCCTTCAGCTGAGGTTGATCATCCTGTGTTAGATCCTGACTGTCAAATCTTGAATCAGGATGATGGGACTGTGGATGCTGTGCCTATTCAGACTCGCCCTCCTTCACCTCGTGCTGCCGAGAAGCCTTCGGGTCTTCCTTGATTATGTGAATGCTTTGTGTAGATAGCCCGTCTTGTGGGCTTTTTAAACTCTTTATTTTGTAAATGATGTTTGCTGACTGTTGACACTCTTTTAGTTGCTTGTTTAGCAACTTTATTTTGAAAAACAAAGTAGTTTCCAAGCTTTTGGGGCTGATTTTGGTGGCCTCTAAAGCTTGTTATTATTATAACTTTATGTTTTTATATCATGTCTGTCTGCACTCGACTTGGCACCTTTCTAGATTTTGTGAATGCTGGAACCTTTCATTGTCTGACCTCTTTGGATTGGCTTGATTTCTTTGCCTGATGTTTTTTCCAGTAATTTGCTTTGTTTGGATCTTGCTCAGGTCTTTATTAGGAATTACCTTGTATAACACTTAAGGTCTTTTGGGAGGCCGATTTCGTCGTGTCGATTTCGTCTGAGTTGTTGTTAATGATCCTCTTTGGACTTTGTTTAGGTCTCTTTCAGGGATTACTTTTGTGATCTCTTGTTTTGGGCCGACTTCGTCATGTCGGGCTCTTCTAAGTTATTTTTGTAATCCTCTTTCTTGGACTTTGTTCAGGTCTCTTTCAGGGATTACTTTTATAACTTTTGTGTTTTTGGGCCGACTTCGTCATGTCGGGCCCTTCTAAGTTATTTTTGTAATCCTCTTTTTTGGACCTTGTGCAGGTCTCTTTCAGGGATTACTTCTATAACTTTACGCTCTGGGCCGACTTCGTCATGTCGGGCCCTTCTAAGTTATTTTTGTAATCCTCTTTTTTGGACCTTGTGCAGGTCTCTTTCAGGGATTACTTCTATAACTTTACGCTCTGGGCTGACTTCGTCATGTCGGGCCCTTCTAAGTTATTTTTGTAATCCTCTTTTTTGGACCTTGTGCAGGTCTCTTTCAGGGATTACTTCTATAACTTTATGTTTTGGGCTGACTTCGTCATGTCGAGCCCTTCTAAGTTATAGTAATCCTCTTTTATAGGGTTGGCCAGACCTCTTTCCAGGGTTTACTTATAACTTTGGTCGACTTGGTCCGACTTCTTAACGTCGGCCAGTCTTTAAGTTATTATTTAGCAATCCATCTTATCAAGACCTCGTCAGGTCTTTTCTCTGGATCACTTTCGATAACTTCTTGCATTATTCTGTTTTCATCTTTGCCGATTTGTAGAGGGTGGGTTCAATCCTTGTTTAGTCGACCTTTAGATGAATTTGGTTTCATCTCTGTTGGTCTTTATCGTGATCGTGCAGTGAATTTGTTTTTCACTCTCTGCCAATCTGTTGCTTTATAATCGGGCAATGAATGTTTCAGATTAATGCGTTTTGAAAACTTGTAGAACATCTAATATATTTTATTTAAAAGAAAATGCAAATATGTACATGCGGGGTTTTTATCCTTTTAAGTCGGATAATTTGTGGATCTCAACTTGGTGCCTCATTAAAAAACTTTTTCAGGAAAAAGAGTGCATCCTATGCTGAGATCCTTTACCATCCCTAGCTATAGTACCTTCTTAGGTTGCAGGCGTGCCACGACCTGGGAAGCTCTCGCCCATCGAGTTTGGACAGTCTGTAGTAGCCCTTCCCAAGTACTTCTATGACTCGGTAGGGTCCTTTCCAGTTTGCTGCCAGCTTTCCTTCTCCAGGTCGAGTTATTTTGATATCATTTCAGATTAGGATGAGATCATTCTCAGCGAAACCTCGTGGCACTACCTTTTGATTATATCTGGAAGCCATTCGACGTTTCAGTGCTTTTTCCCTGATCCGCGCTTTCTCTTGGATTTCAGGAAGTAGGTCGAGCTCTTCCCTTTAAAGTTGGGAGTTGGCTTCTTCATTGTAATGGACTACTCTAGGCGACCCTTCCTCAATCTCCACTGGGATCATTGCCTCCGTTCCGTACGCTAATCGGAAGGGTGACTCATTTGTGGTGGAATGTGGCGTTGTCCGATATGCCCATAGGACTTGTGGGAGCTCCTCAGCCCAGGCTCCTTTTGCGTCCTGTAACCTCAGTTTTATCCCAGCCAATATGACTTTGTTGGCAGCTTCGGCTTGTCCATTGGCTTGAGGATGTTCTACGGAAGTGAATTGTTGTTTTATGTTTAAGTCAGCCACTAACTTTCTGAAGCCTGTATCTGTGAATTGTGTGCCATTGTTTGTGGTGATGGAGTATGGGACCCCGAACCTTGTGACAATGTTTCTATATAGGAATTTTTGACTTCTTTGAGCAGTAGCATTAGCTAGGGGTTCGGCCTCGATCCACTTCGTAAAGTAGTCTACCCCTACTATGAGAAATTTGACTTGTCCCGATCCCTGAGGGAAGGGTCCGAGAAGGTCGAGTCCCCATTTTGCAAATGGCCATGGTGAGGTCACGCTGATGAGTTCCTCTGGTGGGGCGATGTGTACGTTGGCATGTTTCTGGCATGGTAGACATGTCTTTACAAACTCTGTGGCTTCCTTTTGTAGAGTTGGCCAATAAAATTCTTCCCGGAGTACTTTGTTGGTGAGAGCTTGTGCTCCGAGATGATTGCCACAAATGCCACTGTGTACTTCTTCTAAAATTTCCTTTGTGTTGGAAGTTGGCACACATTTTAACAATGGTATTGAAATCCCTCTCTTGTATAGAGTATTGTTTATGATGGTGTAATGTTGTGCCTCTCGTTTTAACATCTTTGCCTCCTTTTCATCTGTAGGGAGTGTTTCTGCTTTGAGGTAGTTAATTATGGGAGCCATCCATCCTTGATCCTGACCTGTTATGGCTAGGACTTTTTCTTCTTTCGAGATGGACGGACTCTACAGTATTTCTTGGATGAGGCTTCTATTGTTGCCCCCTGGTTTGGTGCTGGCTAGTTTTGAAAGTACGTCAGCTCGGGCATTCTGTTCTCGGGGTATGTGACGGACCTCATATTCTCCGAGTTGTCCGATCTGTCCCCTGGTTTTGTCCAAGTACTTTTTCATGGTGGGGTCTTTGGCTTGGTAGCTCCCTGCTATTTGTGAAGTGACTACTTGTGAGTCGCTGAAGTTGGTAAGATTTTGAGCTCCAACCTTCCTAGCCAGCTTCAAACCAGCTAGTAGTGCCTCATATTTTGCTTGATTGTTTAAGGCAGGGAACCCGAATTTGAGGGAGAGTTCAATTTGAGTCCCTTGGTTGCTTTCAATTATCACACCTGCTACGCTTCCATTTTTGTTTGAGGAACCGTCCACATAGAAATTCCATTCTGTGGGGTTTCCAGGGTGTCTGTAAATTCTGCAATGAAGTCGGCCAGTATTGTGATTTAATGGCTGTCCGAGTTTCGTATTGAAGGTCAAATTCGGACAATTCGACGGCCCATTGCAAGATTCTACCCGCTAAGTCCGTTTTCTACAAAATCCCCCTTATGGGCTGGTTGGTCCGAATCTTAATGGTGTGAGAGCGTAGGAAAATTTTTCTATTTTTTGGTAGTTCAGCTCGGATCCTTGTAATGCTTTACTGATGAAGTAAATGGGTTGTTGCCCACTGTCGTCTTCTCGAACTAGTGCTGAGGCTACTGCCCGACTTCCTACTGCAAGGTACAGTATGAGTGGTTCTCCTGTCCGTGGCCGAGTTAGGATAGGTGGTTGTCACAGGAATCTTTTGAAATCTTGGAAGGCTTGCTCGCACTCGGTTGTCCACTTAAACTTTTTTCCTTTCCTTAGAGTGGTGTAGAAGGGAAGAGATCTTATTGCCGATCCGGCTAAAAATCTGGACAAAGCTGCCAACCTCCCGTTGAGTTGTTGTACCTCTTTGACGCAAGTCGGGCTCTTCATGTCAAGTATGGCCCGACATTTATCCGGATTTGCCTCGATTCCTCTTTGTGTGAGCATAAAGCCCAAGAATTTGCCAGCTTCTACTGCGAAGGTGCATTTTGCAGGATTGAGTCGTATGCCATGCCTTCTTATAGTGTCGAACACTTGGGCCAGGTCGGATAATAGCGTCTCTTCACTTTGTGTCTTTATTAACATGTCGTCCATGTAGACTTCCATTATTTTTCTGATATGGTCTGAAAAGACTTTATTCATTAACCTTTGATAAGTAGCTCCCGCGTTTTTAAGACCAAAGGGCATTACGATGTAGCAGTAGTTTGCTTTTGGTGTTAGGAACGAGGTTTTTTCTTGGTCTGGTGGATACATTGGGATTTGATTGTATCCTGAATATGCGTCCATAAACGAGAGGTATTTATATCCGGAGGAGGCATCCACCAGAGCGTCGATACTTGGGAGTGGATAGGGATCTTTTGGGCAGGCTTTGTTGATATCAGTGTAGTCGGTGCAAATTCGCCACTTCCCATTTGACTTTTTCACCAAGACGACGTTAGCTAGCTATAGTGGGTACTTGACTTCTCTTATGAATCCTTCCTCTAGTAGGGCTTGTACCTGCTTTTCCACAGCCTGGGATCGTTCTGGCCCAAGTTTTCTTTGTCTCTGCTGTACTGGCCGAGATCCTGGGTAGACCGCCAACTTGTGGCACATTAGTTTGGGGTCTATGCCTGGCATGTCTGCAGTTTTCCATGCAAAGAGATTGACGTTATCTCGTAAGAACTGTATGAGTGATTCTTTTATGTCTCCTCCTAGAATCGTGCCAATATTGGTTGTTTTGTCCGGGATGTCTCCGATCTGGACTTTTTCTACTTCACCTTCAGGTTGTGGATGGAGTTCTTCTCGCCTCTGAACTCCACCTAGTTCGATTGTGTGGAATTCTTCTCCTCTGCCTCTAAGGTTTAGACTTTCGTTGTAACAGCGGCGCGCCATCTTCTGATCTGCTTTTATCGTAGCTATCCCTTCTACAGTTGGGAATTTTATGCATAGATGTGGAGTTGAGACTATTGCGCCGAGTTGATTTAACGTTGTTCGACCTATTAAGGCATTGTAGGCTGAACTCACGTCGACCACGATGTAGTCTATCTTGAGTGTTCTGGATTGGTTTCCTTTTCCGAAGGTTGTATGTAGTGAGATGTATCCCAGTGGTTGCACTGGGGTGTCTCTCAGTCCGAACAAGCTGTTTGGATATGCTCTAAGCTCTTTTTCTTCTAAGCCGAGCTTGTCAAAGGCAGTTTTGAATAAGATGTCGGCGGAGCTCCCTTGGTCTATCAGTGTGCGGTGGAGATTCGCATTTGCCAGTATAATGGTGATGACCATGGGATCGTCGTGTCCCGAGATGACACCGGATGCATCTTCTTTGGTAAACGTAATTGCAGGGATGTCGGGCGCTTCCTCCTTTCCCTCAACATGATATACTTCTTTGAGATATCTTTTGCGAGATGATTTGGAGATTCCTCCTCCTGCAAATCCTTCGTGTATCATATGGACATGTCTTTCTGGTGTACGAGGTGATCGCTCGGTTCGTCCAACATCCTCGTCCCTTCTCCTTTTTCTTTGCTCATCGTCCCGGGTGGCCAGATACCGATCTAGTTTTTCCTCTCTTACTAATTTTTCTATGATATTTTTTAAGTCAAAATATTTGTTGGTGGAATGCCCATGGACTCGATGGTATTCACAATATTCGTTCCGGTTTCCTCCTCCTTTTTTGCCTTTGAGTGGTTGAGCTGGGAGTACTTTTTCTGTGTGGCAGACTTTTTTGTAGACATCCACAAGGGACACCCGAAGAGGGGTATAATTATGATATTTTTTAATTTTTTTCCCATGTCGATCTTCCTTCTTTTTGGACTCTTTATCCTTGTCCCGGGGGGGATAGGTGAATCCGGATTTTGAGGTTTCTCCTAGTCGAGAATTTTCTTCCATGTTGATGTATTTCTCCGCTCATTCTTGCACTTCATTCAAAGATGTGGGGTATTTCTTTGATATAGATTGGCTAAAAGGTCCCTCTCGTAGGCCATTAATGAGGCCCATGATGGCGGCCTCTGTTGGTAGGCTTTGTATGTCTAGGCATGTTTTGTTGAATATTTCCATGTAGTTGCGAAGACTTTCCTTATCTCCTTGCTTGATTCCTAATAGACTAGGGGCGTGCTTAGCCTTATCTTTTTGGATGGAGAATCTGGCCAGAAATATTTTGGCTAAGTCGTCAAAGCTTGAGATGGACCTCGGAGGTAGATTGTCGAACCATCTAATTGCTGTCTTTGTAAGAGTTATTGGAAAGGCTTTGCAGCGAACTACATCTGAGGCGTCGGTGAGGTACATTCTACTTTTGAAATTGCTGAGGTGATGGTTGGGATCTATAGTACCATCGTACAAAGCTATATCCGAAAGTTTGAAGTCCTTAGGGATTTTGGTCTTCATGATCTCCCTAGTGAATGGATCTTGATCCTTGCGAGAGTTGTCCTCAGGAGTGGATCGAGTAGCTTTGGCTTTGAGATCGGCTTCGAGTTTTAGAAGTTTATCTTCTAATTCTCGGCGTCGCCTTACCTCCTTTTGTAGATCCTTCCCAACTTCTCATTGATGCTGGCTTTCTTTTTCAAGTTGCTTTAAACGATCTTGAAGCGCTTCTATCACTCCCGGATTTGATGAGTTTTTGTCCCTGTTAGATTCCGGGGTATCTTTTAGTGTAGTGTCCGCGTTTTTGTGCGGTGTTCTATCTTCTAGATCTGAATCGTGGTCGTTGTCATGGTCATCCGCCATGGTGATGGGATGACTTCTAGGTCCCCGGAAACGGCGCCAATGTTCTGAGGGTTACCTGAAACTGTAGGTCGATCTCGGACGAGATCTTCTGTGCTGGTCGGAGATGACGTGTTTGGCTGGTGGGTGGCGGCCAGAGCTATCGTGTCCGACTTGTGGGACTGGCTGTATTGCTGATCCTTCGTCACCGGAGGGTGGGGGTACCTGCAAGAGACTCCGATGCTTAAGTTAGCATGGGTATTAAACAGGTTTTTAGTCGAATCAGAGTATGAGTTATACCTGAGTACTCCAGTGTATTTATAATGGTCGTGGGCTGACCTCCTTAGGTAAGATAAGTTAGTTATCTTATCTTATCTTATCTTTGGGTGAGGTCAGCTTATCTTTTAAGGGAACCGCCTTTATCTCTATAGGCTTGGACTACCTTTGGATATGGTCGTGTTCCTCTATTTGGGCCCTTTACTGGGCTTTCCTGGCAATTTGGCCGATCTCTTTGGGAAGAGGTCGGATAGTCGGACCTGAAGAGGTCGGTCGCCTTGTCGCTAAACATCGCGGGTCGGACAGCTTGACCCAGGGTATGAACAGTAAGTATGAAGGAAAAATTTGACTTGAAAAAAATAGTAATTAAGGATCTGAGTAGGAAGTTGGCTGCGAAAAGTGAAGTTGAAGGAGATGGAGAAGAGCAAAGAAACTGATATTCTGGATGCTTTTGTAGAGAGTGCAGTGACGCAGGCGAATTTTGTGGCCTCAGACATTGATTTCTCACAAATGGAGCCGAAAAAGGTAGTTCGTGAGGTGTGTTGGTAGATGACGATTGGAGGAAGATGAAAATTTGAAGTAACTTGTATTTTGAATTTGAACTTATGGTGTTTGCTAGTTTGTTTTGGCTTTTTTAGATTTGTAATAGGTAGTTTTTGAACTGATGTTGTTTTAATAACATTTAACCACTATTTGATTATGTGATCTTTGTTTGATGAGATTGGATGCAAATTTGCTTTGGCTATTTGAAATAGGTATTTGGTTAAGACTGATCTCTTTTGGATAGTATCTGATTTGTTTGATACTTGATAAATTAGTAGATAGATGTTTGATTTGAATGAATTAGACAATGGCCGTGTTAAATTGTCACTGACGTATTTGTCTCCATTACTGAGAGGGGTTTGATAGGATTGAATTTGTTTGGGCGAGAATATCTCGTTAGTTCACCTTTGTTTGGTGATTTGATTGATGATTGAATTTGATTGTGCATGTGTAAACGATGCAACTTTGAATTGAACAATTATCGCGAATGGATAAGTGTTTTTATTTGTTTGATATTTGATTTGTTGACTGTTGAAAGTCATAATTCGGAAGATAGTTGATTTAGATCTGATGATAGTTGATATAGATCCGATAATGATTGATATAGATCGGATAATGATTGATATATATTGGATGTAAAATAGATCTGATAATAATTGATATTGATCCGATAATGATTGATATAGATTGGAAAAAGGAGATAGTAGATATATATCGGCCTTTCTCTGGCCATAATGATTTATTATATGACCTTTGTTTACAAAGGTGCAGGTAGACTTGCCTCGTTAAAGCCTCTTCAAGCAAAATCCTCTTTGAAAAAAAATCTTGTGAGTAGGAAAAATAGTACAAGCCTATCCCTATCTTTTTAGCTATAATATTGCTTTAAAGAAGAAATATTCCAAGGGTTAGGTAACATTGTACCATTTAGAGATTAGAAGGGTTTCTTATTGTCCTTAACTTTATCATCATCCTTATTGTTTTAATTCTTCTCGGATTTCCGAACTTAGCGCAGCTCTTCAATTTCTATTTGACCCTTAGCCTTCTCTCGAAACTCGGCCAAGATTTTCAGTTTGGCCACTGTGATGGTTTTTTGGAACTTGCCCGGACAGAGTCCACTCTTTATAGCATGCAGGTGCACTTCAGGGTGAAGATTTGAGATGCTCATTGCTACTTTGGTGAAGTGGGTGATATACTCCTTTAAACTTTCGTGCTATCCTTGCTTGATGTGTTCAAATAGTTGGAGTCATGTAAATATATGGAAGATGTAGTGAATTGATCTTCGAATTACTTGGCGAGTTCCTGAAAGTGTGAAATTGAATCTACAGAAAAATATAAAAACCAATCAAATGCAGGATTATCTAAAAAAGTGGAAAAATAACGATATAAAATAAGATATGTAGCATAACTCAAAATTAGTGTATACGTAGCAAAACTCAAAAAAATTAGTCTCTATACCTAAGTGTCACAATTTACATTCCTCTGATCAATCCTCCTAGGTAAATTTTGTTATGTATCCCTATATTTAAGAAAACTATTTTGTTTAATAGGTGCTTAATGATTATGAAATAAATTAAAGTAGAATCTCTAACCCCAACAACAAAAAGAAAAAAATAGTAGAAACTAAAAACCGCCAATCTCCTAACAAATCTTCTCTCGGTTCTTTTTTAAATAAAAAAAATGAATTTATCATTATCATCAATTCATAAGTTATCTATTTTTGAGCGTAAGAAAAAATTCTAAATTCTTTTAAGTACTCGATAGTGTTTATTTTCATCAAATAAATAGGAATTAAAATCTATTAATAGGTAAATATATTATTGAAAAAATATATTTTAACATCTAAATGTGTATTTCACTTTTAGGCAATACCTATCTAAATATATTTATCGTTTTATTTCGATTTGATATATCCAAGACATGAATTTTATTTTAGGATGTATTTTAGAACAAAAAATCTTTTTTGAAAAAATAGTTTACTTAATAAATGATTATATTAAAAGTAGTTTATAAATAAGTTATTTTGTGTTTTAATTTTTAGTTCTAAAAGTGCTTATTTTAAAAGAAGCGTGACAAAAAATAGTAGTATTATGAGAGAAATAATTTTTTTAACTTCTCTATAAGTTCTTAAATAGCTTCTTAGAAAACTGCAATTTTGTTTTGAAAATTGCGCCAGACATTAATACTACTACTTTTCATAAGTTAAAAACTCAAAAAAGTTACTTTTGAAACTTCCCAAACGGACCCTTATATGATCTTTGATATTCACGACTTTTACTATTTTAGTCTCTCAAATTCAAAATTTACTATACTGATCCGTGAGATCTAATTCCAAGCACCATATTAGTTCCTATATCCTTCTCCAAGTATCATATTGGTCCCAGGACTTTTTTCGGTGTTGAGTCAAAGAATGGAATGATGGGCTAGCTCTTACTTAGCATGCTAGACATACGGCTAAATGACATCGTTTTATTTTGGTGGTTAAAAAAAGTAAAAAATGATGTCGTTTTGGGAATAAAAGAAGATAAAACAATTTGCACATCATATAAACTATTTTTCATTATCTTATTTTTGCCTTGCTTAAGCATCAAAATGAAATAACGTCATTTAGCCTTATGTCAACGTAGTAAATCTGAGCCAGCTCAGCACTTCGTTCACTGACTCAGTGATAGAAAGGATTCGAGGACTAATATGATGTCCAAAGCTAAATTTTGGGACCAATACAGTAAATTTTGAATTTAAAGGATTAAAATAGTGAAAGTTTGTGAATTTAAGAAATAAGGGATCACAATCAAAATTTAATCAGTAAAAATATTTTCATTTTATATTTTAAATGCACCAAATCATTTCAATTATAACTAAATTCTATCAAAAATGAATTTATGTTTTTGTTATGATTCAATTCAATTCCATTTTTTTATCTATGTTAAACAAGAAATTTGATTTTGAAATCAATTTAATTCGAATTTTTTTATGTTCTAAACAAAGTCAGAAAATAAATAGGGAGGTGTTTCGGGCCTGGCGTCTGAATTTTTAATGGGTCAAATACAATGTAATAATCTAAAAATAATAGTAATAAAAAAGAATATGTGAGACAAATTTCACTTAATATTTTTTTTATTTTTTTTCTAATTCTAATTTTATAAATACAAACCTCACCGTTCCTTTCTAACCCACACACTCACCCATCTCTCTTAATTGACACACACACTCAGAGTTAGCCAAAAGAAAAAAAAAAGAAAAAATAGAGAGAGAACATGAGAGAAGAAGAAAGGAAGAAGGAGAGAGGAAGGAGGAGAGATGGCGCTATGGGGTTAGGAGCCATCATTGTCGTCGAGCACGAAAATGAAGAGAGAGACCAAGATGAGAGAGAGAGGGGGGTGAGTTTGATGCCCTAGACTCACCAGAGCTTGAAGAGGAGGAAGCGACAACTACCATTGTTGACGCCTCTATTGCCATCGCCGTGGAAAGAGGTTGCCGCTGGTGCCAACTGGAGCTGTGTTGCCATTGGATTTAACGGGAGGGAGCTCGTGCAGAGCTGTTCCTGTCTTGCTCCATCACTGTCACGCCCTGGTCTTCCTTGTTTGCGGGAGCTAGAGCTCGCTGTCAAACTGCACTCCGCTGCTGGACTCATTACTGATCAGCATTGCCTTGTCGTTATTGTCGCCTTCTATCATCATTGTTGTCTTCCTTGTTTGGTGTTGTCATCTTGAAACCCCCCAAAACAACCACAGGATTTCAACCTTCAATTTAGCACTCTGGATTCAATCTCTTCGGTCCCTTCGGACAAAGTTGTGAGTAGACTTTATATTTATAATTATTTGACATACATCTATTATGATTTTTGAATTATACTCACTATATTTGCCTTGAACGAATTTAATTTGATTAGAATAATTGATTTATTAGAGTTGAATAAATCGTTTTTGCAAAGTTTATACTTTAGGAACCATACATGAGACCATATATATTTTTGATGAAGCTTTGCATTATTCTAGAATGTTCGATTTTACTTGAATATCTGCTTTTGAAACATTGAAGTATATATACTTACTTATGTACTCTGAAATTGTGAAATATGTTTGAAATTCTTTATGATTGAGAAAGTACGATGAAAAAGGATTTCAATTAGAAAGTATTATTTCATTCGATTTGATACGGCATATAGTTGAAGGATTAAAGAATTTGTTGCCTTTGAAATGATATGTTTTGAATTGGTTTGGGAGGCTCGTATTAGAAGATCGTAGTTAACGGCGGTTATGACGTTAATTTAGATGCATTTGACTCAGACATTAGCTAGCAGGAGCATTGCTAGCCTAACGTGTAGGCCACACGTTTTATCTGTTATTCTACTTAGACACCCAAGAGGAAAGGGCTACCCTTAGAGGTGGAACCGCCCAAGTGTGGACTATTTGATTTGATTTCTGTACTGAGAACTCCCTTATTGATTCACCTATTTGTAAAAATTACTATTTTCTAAATAAAATATATTTGATAATATTGTTTATATGGTCTCATGTGAATTATAGATGTATTGTCTAGTCACTGAGTTGCAAAACTCACTCCGTTTTCTTAAAAAAAAATTAAGGAATAGATAGACGAATATGTGAGCTTTTACTATCCATGGGTTATTATCGGCAATATGTACTCATTCTTTGTTGAGTTTCTAGATGTTATGTGCTCCATATGTGTAATTATTTGTTGGATCCAATCATATTTATTTATTTTATCTTTTTGTTAAAAATGTGTAATTATTCATTCTAGAACTTGTAAATTTATTAAAACATTTGTGACTTTCTTATTTAACTTATATTCAAATTTGTTAGGCTTGCTAGGGGGCAATTTTTCTTAGCGCCAATTATGGCTCATTTTAGGTCGTGACATACAACGGGCCCAAAAACATCCCCGCCATCTTAATGGCCCAGGACCATCTCTACCTCCTAACCACTTTTCGAATTATGAGAGGTGGGACCTTGGTGCACGAAATTGTGATCTCTAACAATGGCGCCAAAAACTTGGTACGCACGATCTTAATCTCAACTCTTTTTCACAACTCCGCACAACTAACCAGCAAGTGCACTGGGTCGTCCAAGTAATAAACCTTACGTGAGTAAGGGTCGATCCCACGGAGATTATCGGCTTGAAGCAAGCTATGGTCATCCTTGTAAATCTCAGTCAGACAAATTCAAATGGTTATGAGGTTTTGATAATTAAAATATAAATAAAATATAAAATAAGATAGAGTTACTTATGTAATTCATTGGTGGGAATTTCAGATAAGCATCTGGAGATGCTTTGTTGCTTCAGAACCTCTGCTTTCCTATTGCCTTCTTCTAACCATGCGTTACCTCCTTCCATGGCAAGCTGTATGATCCTCTCGAATGAAAACAAATCCATATGCGCTGTCACCGCACGGCTAATCATCTGTTGATTCCCACTAGCATCGGAATAGGACCATTGTCCTTTTGCACACTGTCACTTGTGCCCCACATTCACAGGTTTGAAGCTCGTCACAGTCATCCATTCCCAGATCCTACTAGGAATACCACAGACAAGGTTTAGACTTTCCGGATTCCAGGAATGCTGCCAATGGTTCTAGCCTATACCACGAAGACTCTGATCTCACGGAATGGAATGCTCTGTTGTCAGGAGAGGCACCCATGCGTTGTGAACCAGGAGGCCAAGAGATACACACTCAAGCTATTGCATATCAGGCACGCGTTCATAAGTGAGAATGATGATGAGTGTCACGGGTCGTCACATTCATCCGATTGAAGTGCGAGTGAATATCTTAGATAAGAAGTAGGCGTGAGTTGAATAGAAAAACAATAGTACTTGTATTAATTCATGAAGAACAACAGAGCTCCACACCTTAATCTATGGGGTGTAGAAACTCTACCGTAGAAAATACATAAGTGAAAAAGGTTTAGGCATGGCCGTGAGGCCAGCCTCCAAATGTGTACAATGGTTTCTAAGATTAAAGTTAACCAAAGACATAAAATAAATCTCTAAAAGTAGTTTTTATACTAAACTAGTAGCCTAGGGTTACAGAAAATGAGTAACTAAGTGCAGATAATACAGAAATCCACTTTCGGAGCCCACTTGGTGTGTGCTTGGGCTGAGCATTGAAGCTTTTTCGTGCATAGGCTATTTCTGGAGTTAAACCCTAGCTTTGGTGCCAGTTTGGACGTTTAACTCCAATTCTGGTGTCAGTTTGGGCGTTTTACGCCAAGATGTTTTAGGCTGAATTTGAATGCCAGTTTGGGCTATCAAATCTCGGGCAAAGTATAAACTATTATATATTTCTGGAAAGCCCAGAATTTCTACTTTCCAACGCAATTAAGAGCGCACCAATTGGGCTTTTGTAGCTCCAGAAAATCCACTTCTAATGCAGGGAGGTCAGAATCCAACAGCATCTGCATTCCTTTTTCAGCCTCTGGATCAGATTTTTGCTCAGGTCCCTCAATTTCAACCAGAAAATACCTGAAATCATAGAAAATACACAAACTCATAGTAAAGTCTAGAAATTTGATTTTTGAATAAAAACTAATAAAAATATAATAAAAAGTAACTAAGACATACTAAAAACTATGTAAAAACAATGCCAAAAAGGGTATAAATTATCCGCTCATCACAACACCAAACTTAAATTTTTGCTTGTCCCCAAGCAACTGAAAACAAAATAGGATAAAAAGAAGAGAATATACAATGAATTCCAAACTTATCAATGAAAATTAGTTTCAATTAGATGAGCGGGACTTGTAGCCTTTTTGCTTCTGAACAGTTTTGGCATCTCACTTTATCCTTTGAAGTTCAGAATGATTGGCATCTATAGGAACTTAGAATTTAGATAGTGTTATTGATTCTCCTAGTTCAGTATGTTGATTCTTGAACACAACTACTTATTGAGTCTTGGCCGTGGCCCTAAGCATTTTGTTTTCCAGTATTACCACCAGATACATAAATGCCATAGACACATAACTGGGTGAACCTTTTCAGATTGTGACTCAGCTTTGCTAGAGTCCCCAGTTGGAGGTGTCCAGAGCTCTTAAGCACACTCTTTTTGCTTTGGACCACGACTTTAACTGCTCAGTGTCAAGCTTTTCACTTGACACCTTCACGCCACAAGCACATGGTTAGGGACAGCTTGGTTTAGTCGCTTAGGCCAGGATTTTATTCCTGTGAGCCCTCCTATCCATTAATGCTCAAAGCCTTGGATCCTTTTTACCCTTGCCTTTTGGTTTAAAGGGCTATTGGCTTTTTCTGCTTGCTTTTTCTTTTTCTTTCTTTTTCATTTATTTTTTTGCCATTTTTTGCAAGCTTTTGCTCTTCACTGCTTTTTCTTGCTTCAAGAATCAATTTTATGATTTTTCAAATTATCAAATAAAATTTCTCCTTTTTCATCATTCTTTCAAGAGCCAACAATTTTAACATTCATAAACAACAAATTCAAAAAAATATGCACTGTTCAAGCATTCATTCAGAAAACAAAAGATATTGTTACCACATCAAAATAATTAAACTAATTTCAAGATAGAATTTGAAACCATGTACTTCTTGTTCTTTTGTAATTAAAATATTTTTCATTTAAGAAAGGTGAAGGATTCATAGGACATTCATAGCTTTAAGGCATAGATACTTAAACACTAATAATCATGTAATAAAGACACAAACATAAATAAAACATAAGGCATAGGAAACAAAAAATAGAAAATAAAGAACAAAAAAATTAAAGAACGGGTCCACCTTAGTGATGGCGGCTAGTTCTTCCTCTTGAAGATCTTATGGAGTGCTTTAGCTCCTCTATGTCTCTTCCTTACCTTTGTTGTTCCTCCCTCATGGCTCTTTGGTCTTCTATAATTTCATGGAGGAGGATGGAATGCTCTTGGTGCTCCACCCTTAGTTGTCCCATGTTGGAACTCAATTCTCCTAGGGAGGTGTTAATTTGCTCCCAATAGTTTTGTGGAGGAAAGTGCATCCCTTGAGGTATCTCAGGGATTTCTAGATGAGGAACTTCCTCATGCTCTTGTTGAGGTCCATGAGTGGGCTCTCTTGTTTGCTCTATCCTTTTCTTAGTGATGGGCTTGTCCTCTTCAATGAGGGTGTCTTCCTCTATGACAATTCCAGCTGAATTGCAGAGGTGACAAATGAGATGAGGGAAGGCTAACCTTGCCAAAGTAGAGGACTTGTCCGCCACCTTGTAGAGTTTTAGGGATATAATCTCATGAACTTCTACTTCCTCTCCATTCATGATACTATGGATCATGATAGCCCGGTCTATTGTAACTTCAGACCGGTTGCTAGTAGGAATGATAGAGTGTTGGATGAACTCCAACCATCCCCTAGCCACGGGTTTGAGGTCAAGCCTTCTTAGTTGAACCGGCTTGCCTCTTGAATCTCTCTTCCATTGAGCGCCTTCCACACAAATGTCTCTAAGGACTTGGTCCAACCTTTGATCAAAGTTGACCCTTCTAGTGAAAGGGTGAGGATCTCCTTGCATCATAGGCAAGTTGAATGCCAACCTCACATTTTCCGGACTGAAATCCAAGTAATTCCCCCGAACCATTGTGAGCCAATTCTTTGGGTTCGGGTTCACACCTTGGTCATGGTTCCTAGTGATCCATGCATTAGCATAGAACTCTTGAACCATTAAGATCCCGACTTGTTGAATGGGGTTGGTGAGAATTTCCCAACCTCTTCTTCGAATCTCATGTCGGATCTCCAGATATTCACTCTTTTTTAGCTTGAAGGAGACCTCGGGGATCACCTTTTTCTTGGCCACAACTTCATAGAAGTGGTCTTGATGGACCTTTGAGATGAATCTCTCCATCTCCCATGACTCGGATGTGGAAGTAATTGTCTTCCCTTTTCTCTTTCTAGAGGTTTCTCCGGCCTTAGGTGCCATTAGTGGTTATGGAAAAATAAAAAGCTTTTAGCTTTTCCCACACCAAACTTAGAATGGTTGCTCGTCCTTGAGCAAAAGAAGAAAGAAAGGAGTAGAAGAAGAAGAAATGGAGGAGAAGGAGTTGAGTAGAGGGTTCAGCCAAGCGGGTAGTAGTGTGTATGTTGTGTGAAAATGAAGGTGGTAAGGAGGGGTATTTATAGGGTAAGGGAGAGAGGGTATTCGGCCATGTGTGGGTGGGTTTGGAAGGGAAATGGTTTGAATTTGAATGGTGAGGTAGGTGGGGTTTAATGATGGATGGATGTGAGTGGTGAAGAGATTATGGAGAAGAGGGTAGGATTTGATAGGTGAGGGATTTTGGGGAAGAGTTTTTGATGGGATTGGTCAACGGTGTTTGGGGAAGAGTGTTATGGAAAGGTGTGAAGAGGAGAGAAGAAGAGGTGGGGTAGGTGAGGATTCTGTGGGGTCCATAGATCCTGAGGTGTCAAGGAATTCAAGTCCCTGCACCATCCTGGCATTCAAACGCCCATTCTATGTCAAATCTGGCGTTTAACGCTAGCTCTGCTACCTTTTCTGGCGTTAAACGCCAGTCCTGCTACCTTTCCTGGCGTTAAACGCCACTCTGCTGCCCATTTCTGGCGTTAAACGCCAGCCAGATGCCCATTTCTAGCGTTTAATGCCAGCCTGTGCCAGGCAGCCCTTTCTGGCGTTAAACACCCAGAGTGCTGCCTATTCTGGTGTTTAAGACCCAGAATGCTGCCAGGCTGCTCGTTAAATGCCCATTCTGCTATCCTTACTGGCGTTTAATCGCCAGTAAGCCTGTCCTCCAGGGTGTGCTATTTTTAATGCTATTTTTCATTCTGTTTTTGATTTTTTTTTTATTATTTTTATGACTTCACATGATCATCAACCTAAAGAAAACATAAAATAATAATGGAAAATAAATAAATATAATTAAATAACATTGGGTTGCCTCCCAACAAGCGCTTCTTTAATGTCAATAGCTTGACAGTGAAGCTCCTAGAGAGCTTCACAGAGACTCAGAGCTTAATGTTGGCCTCCCAACACCAAACTTAAAAGTTGAGTGTGGGAGCTCTATTTGACTCTGTGTTGAGAGAAGCTTTTCCTGCTTCCTCTCCATGGTTACAGAAGAAGATCCTTGAGCTTTAAACACAAGGTAGTCCTCATTCAATTGAAGGACTAGCTCTCCTCTGTCCACATCAATCACAGCTCTTGCTGTGGCTAAGAAGGGTCTTCCTAGGATGATGGATTCATCTTCATCCTTCCTAGTGTCTAGGATTATGAAATCAGCAAGGATGTAAAAGCCTTCAACCTTTACTAAGACATCCTCTACAAGTCCATAAGCTTGTTTCCTTGAATTGTCTGCCATCTCTAGTGAGATTCTTGCAGCTTACACCTCCAATATCCCTAGTTTCTCCATTACAGAGAGGGGCATGAGGTTTATACTTGAACCAAGGTCACACAGAGCCTTCTCAAAGGTCATGGTGCCTATTGTACAAGGTATTAAGAACTTTCCAGGATCCTGTTTCTTCTGAGGTAGTTTCAGTTGAACCAGATCATTCAGTTCATTGATGAGCAATGGGGGTTCATCCTCCCAAGTCTCATTACCAAATAACTTGGCATTCAGCTTCATGATTGCTCCTAGATATTGAAAAACTTTCTCTTCAATAATATCTTCATCCTCTTCAGAGGAAGAATACTTATTAGAGCTCATAAATGGCAACAGTAAGTTTAGTGGAATCTTTATGGTCTCTATATGAGCCTAAGATTCCTTTAGTTCCTCATTAGGGAACTCCTTGGAGGCTAGTGGATGTCCATTGAGGTCTTCCTCACTGGAATTCACTGTCTCTCCCTCCTCTATAGGTTCGGCCGTGTGGGGTATGTTGATGGCCTTACACTCTCTTTTTGGATTCTCTTCTGTATTGCTTGGGAGAGTACTAGGAGGGAGTTCAGTAACTCTTTTACTCAGCTGACCCACTTGTGCCTCCAAATTTCTAATGGAGGACCTTGCTTCAGTCATGAAGTTGAGAGTGGTCTTAGATAGATCAGAGACTACAGTTGCTAAGTCAGAGTGACTCTTCTTAGAATTCTCTGTCTGTTGCTGAGAAGATGATGAAAAAGGTTTGTTATTGCCAAACCGTGCTCTCCCACCATTATTATTATTAAAGCCTTGTTGAGGCTTCTGTTGATCCTTCCATGAGACATTTGGATGATTTCTCCATGAAGGATTATAGGTGTTTCCATAGGATTCTCTCATGTAATTCACCTCTTCCATTGCAGGATTCTCAGGGTCATAAGCTTCTCCTTCAGAGGAGGCTTCTTTAGTACTGCCAGATGCAGCTTGTAATCCAGTCAGACTCTGAGAAATCATATTGACTTGCTGAGTCAATATTTTATTCTGAGCCAATATGGCATTCAGAGTATCAATCTCAAGAACTCCTTTCTTCTGAGTTATCCCATTATTCACAGGATTTTTTTCAGAAGTATACATGAACTGGTTATTTGCAACCATCTCAATGAGTTCCTGGGCTTCTGCAGGCATTTTCTTCAGATGAAGGGATCCACCAGCAGAGTGGTCCAATGACATCTTGGACAATTCAGATAGACCATAATAGAATATACATAAGATGCTCCATTCTGAAAGCATGTCAGAAGGACACCTTCTGATCAATTGCTTATATCTTTCCCAAGCATCATAGAGGGGTTCACCTTCCTTCTGTCTGAAGGTTTGGACTTCCACTCTAAGCTTGCTCATCTTTTGAGGTGGAAAGAACTTGGCCAAGAAAGCATTGACCAACTTTTTCCAAGAGTTCAGGCTTTCTTTAGGTTGTGAGTCCAACCATATCCTAGCTCTGTCTCTTACATCAAAGGGAAAAAGCATATGTTTGTAGACCTCAGGATTAACCCCATTGATCTTAACAGTATCACAGATTTGCAAGAATTCAACTAAGAACTGATGAGGATCTTCCAATAGAAGTCCATGAAACTTGCAATTCTGCTGCATTAGAGAAACTAATTGAGGCTTAAGCTCAAAGTTGTTTGCTCCAATTGCAGGAATTGAGATGCTCCTTCCACAGAAGTCAAAAGAGGGTGCAATACAGTCACCAAGCATCTTCCTTGCATCTCCACCATTGTTGTTGGGTTCGGCCATGTCTTCTTCTTTTTCGAAAAATTCTGTCAGGTCCTCTCCAGAGTGTTGTGCTTTAGCTTCTCTTAGCTTCCTCTTTAGAGTCCTTTCTGGTTCAGGATCAGCTTCAACAAGAATGTTCTTATCCTTGTTCTTGCTCATATAAAAAAGAAGAGAACAGAGAAAAAAGAGGAATCCTCTATGTCATAGTATAGAGATTCCTTATATGAGTAGAAGAAGAGAAGAATAGAAGAATGAGAAGAGAGAAATTCGAACACAGAGGGGGAGAGAGGGTTCGAATTTTAAGAAGAAGATACGTGTTAGTGATTAAATAAATAAATAGAAAGAGATGAGAGAGAGGGAGAATTCAAAATTTAAATTAAAATAAAAGAAAAATATTTTTGTTTTTATTTTAATTATTGGTTAGTATTCGAAAATTTAGAGAAGAAACGAAATAAAAATTGAAAAAGATAAGAAATAGTAATTAATTTATTTAGTTTTCAAATTTTAGAGAAAAGATATGATTGAAATAGAAAACTTTTAAAATCAAACAAAAAGTCAAGTAGTTAATTGAAAAAGATTTGAAAATCAATTTTGAAAAGATAAGAAGTTAGAAAAGATTTTGAAATAAAGTTTTGAAAAAGATATGATTGAAATAGAAAAAGATATGATTGAAAATAATTTTGAAAAATATTTGAATTGGAAATTAAAAAGATTTGATTTTGAAAATTAAAGTTGATTACTTGACTAACAAGAAACTAAAAGATATGATTTTAGAATTTAAAGATTGATCTTTTCTTAATAGGCAAGTAACAACTTGAAAATTTTTGAATCTAAACATTAAATGTTAGCATTAATTTCGAAAATATGAAATAAAAATAAGAAAAAGATTTTGAAAAACAAATTTTTAGAATTTTTGAAAATATTGAAAAAAAATAAAAAAGATTTGATTTTTGAAAAAGATTTAAAAAAGATAGAATTTTTAAATTGAAAATTTGACTTGACTAATAAGAAGCAATTAAATTTTAAAACTTTATGACTAAATCAATCTAAAATTTCGAAATTTATGAGTGAAATAAGGAAAAGACATTTTTTGATTTTTTTGAATTTTTAATGAGGAAAGAGAAAAATATAAAAAATGATGCAAAACACAAGAAATTAAGATCAAAACTAATTATGCATGCAAGAATACTTTGAATGTCAAGATGAACACCAAGAACACTTTGAAGATCATGATGAACATCAAGAACTTATTTTTGAAAAATTTTTAAGAAAAGAAAAACATGCAAGACACCAAATTTAAAAATTTTTATTCTCTAGACACTAATAATTCAAGAATGCATATGAAAAACAAGAAAAGACACCAAACAAGAAAATGCAAAGATCAAATAATGAAAATCATCAAGAACAACTTGAAGATCATGAAGAGCTCAATGCATGAATTTTTTTTTTCGAAAATTTTAAAGATAATTTAAAAATATGCAATTGACACCAAACTTAAAATTTGACACTAGACTCAAACAAGAAACATAAAATTTTTGGTTTTTATGATTTTATGAAAATTTTTTTGTATTTTTTGAAATTAATTTGGAAAAAGAAAAATAAATAAATTCAAAATTTTTAATAGGAATTCCAGGAATCATGCAATGTTAGTCTAAAGGTTCAGT
>NC_029792.2:7711900-7725090 GCF_000816755.2 Arachis ipaensis
GGACATTATATACAACAGCTAAATTGATGAGAAAGACAAAGAAGCTCTTCTAAGGATAAGTGAAACCTCGGTCCAAAAGATTAGACATGACTTAACAGCCAGCCAGGACTCAACATATCTCATGAAACTCTAGAATTCATTCTTAAAAATTCTGAAGAACATATATTTTTATTATTATTAAATTTTTTTTTTGAAAATTTTTCGAAAATAAATAAAAATTAAAAAGCTTAAACATAAAATAAAAGTACCTAATCTGAGCAACAAGATGAACCGTCAGTTGTCCAAACTCAAACAATCTCCGGCAACGGCGCCAAAAACTTGGTACGCACGATCTTAATCTCAACTCTTTTTCACAACTCTGCACAACTAACAAGCAAGTGCAATGGGTCGTCCAAGTAATAAACCTTACGTGAGTAAGGGTCGATCCCACAGAGATTATCGGCTTGAAGCAAGCTATGGTCATCCTTGTAAATTTCAATCAGGCATATTCAAATGGTTATGAGGTTTTGATAATTAAAATATAAATAAAATGTAAAATAAGATAGAGTTACTTATGTAATTCATTGGTGGGAATTTCAGATAAGCATCTGGAGATGCTTTGTTGCTTCAGAACCTCTGCTTTTCTATTGCCTTCTTCCAACCATGCGTTACCTCCTTCCATGGCAAGCTGTATGATCCTCTCGGAAGAAAAAAAATCCATATGCGTTGTCACCGCACGGCTAATCATCTGTCGGTTCCCACTAGTGTCGGAATAGGACCATTATCCTTTTGTACACTGTCATTTGTGCCCCACATTCGCAGGTTTAAAGCTCGTCACAGTCATCCCTTCCCAGATCCCACTCGGAATACCACAAACAAGGTTTAGACTTTTCGGATCCTAGGAATGCTGCCAATGGTTCTAGCCTATACCACGAAGACTCTGATCTCACGGAATGGAATGCTCTGTTGTCAGGAGAGGCACCCATGTGTCGTGAACCAGGAGGCCAAGAGATACACACTCAAGCTATTGCATATAGAACGGAAGTGGTTGTCAGGCACGCGTTCATAAGTGAGAATGATGATGAGTGTCACGGGTCATCACATTCATCCGGTTGAAGTGCGAGTGAATATCTTAGATAAGAAATAGGCGTGAGTTGAATAGAAAAATAATAGTACTTGTATTAATTCATGAAGAACAGCAGAGCTCCACACTTTAATCTATGGGGTGTAGAAACTCCACCGTAGAAAATACATAAGTAAAAAAGGTATAGGCATGGCCGTAAGGCCAGCCTCCAAACGTGTACAATGGTTTCTAAGATTAAAGTTAACCAAAGACATAAAATAAATCTCTAAAAGTAGTTTTTATACTAAACTAGTAGCCTAGGGTTACAGAAAATGAGTAACTAAGTGCAGATAATGCAGAAATCCACTTCCGGGGCCTACTTGGTATGTGCTTGGGCTGAGCATTGAAGCTTTTTCGTGCATAGGCTGTTTCTGGAGTTAAACGCCAGCTTTGGTGCCAGTTTGGGCATTTAACTCCAATTTTGGTGCCAGTTTGGGCGTTTTACACAAGATGTTTTAGGCTGAATTTGAACACCATTTTGGGCCATCAAATCTCGAGAAAAGTATGGACTATTATATATTGCTGGAAAGCCCAGAATGTCTACTTTTCAACGCAATTAAGAGCATGCCAATTGGGCTTTTGTAGCTCCAGAAAATTCACTTCGAGTGCAGGGAGGTAAGAATCCAACAGCATCTGCAGTCCTTTTTCAGCCTCTGGATCCGATTTTTGCTCAGGTCCCTCAATTTCAGCCAGAAAATACCTGAAATCACAAAAACACACAAACTCATAGTAAAGTTCAGAAATATGATTTTTGAATAAAAAATAATAAAAATATAATAAAAAGTAACTAAAATATACTAAAAACTATGTAAAAACAATGCCAAAAAGGGTATAAATTATCCACTCATCAGACCTGTATCTCAAAGATAAAATAACCTAGGCCATCTATAAAAGGGGAATCCTATCACTCCCTCAGGTATGATCATTCTACCCTAGCACTTATTCCCTACCTCTCTAGTTCTCTGACTTGGGCGTCGGAGTGCCTTTGCACAACGCTCCCCGGATTCAGCCTCGTCATCCTGCCGGACCGACGAATGCCCAATCCCTCTTCACCTAAACAAGAACTCTTTGAACCTTTAGATATCGCTTGAACATTGGAAGCATGGTAGACGTCTATGAGGAGTGATCCAACCAAAATCCGAAACCTAGCCCTCATTGACAGCCTAATCAGCTTGAGCCTCAGAACCACTGCAACCCCCCCCCAGGCCATGGGAGGGTGGCCAGCGTGGTTCACAACCATGCAACTCACACTCAATCGAGACAATAGTTTCAAGAAGATCACCAGTCTAGTAGAAGCAGGCCATTCGGTGGCCTAGGAGAAGATACAAACTGCATAATCCAGGAGCTTTGCCACCAAAAGTAAATCCTAGAAGGTAGGATTGCCACAAACAAACGCTACCAATCATTGCACACGAGAGAAGCAATCTCTCGAATCGCCTCCGGAAGAGAGCACATAACGAGAACCTTGGATCGATGTCACAATAGGCAAAGGAGTCACAGTCGACCCTGAGGTTCTGACTGAGAATACCTTGGAGAAAGACAATAAAGAGATTCCAAGCAAAGGCAACATGAATGCGTGGTAATGGGAGTAACCTCATTCACTGAGAAAGTTCTTTGAATAAGGTTACCAAAAGAGTTTGATAAGCCAACTGATATAAAGTACGACGGCACAAAAGATCTCCAAGAATACATAACGGCCTTTGAAGCCAGGATGAACATGGAAGGAACGGTTGATGCTGTTTGATGTCGGGCCTTTCCGATAACCCTAGCCAGCCCAGCTTTCAAGTGGTTCAATGTGCTCCCAAACGGCTCGATCTCATGCTTCAGCGACATCTCCCAGAAATTCCTAGTACGATTCACCATACGTACATCCAAAGCAAAGAACCCGATCAGCCTCCTAGGCATTACTCAACACCCGGACGAGTCTACAAGAAAATATATCGATAGCTTCAATGACAAATGTCTAACCATAGATGGACTGACCAACTCGGTGTCTAGCTTATGCTTAACTAACGACCTGATGAATGAGGACTTCCGAAAGCACCTCACGACGAAACCTGTTTGGTCGATGCATGAGATCCAGAATGTGGTGAGACAATACATAAATAACGATGAAGTGAGTCAAGTCGTGGCCGCCAATAAACGTCACGGCGACAACATGGCACCTCAAAATAACCCCCCACCTGAAGACATGAAATAGGAACAGTTTAAGCCAAACATTCAAAACCGACTGCCATGGGAATCTTCCTTGCCGATCTAGATGAACAGCAAGACGACCTATCAAGACTAGAGCTGGAAGGAGACTTAGAGAAGCTACAAATAGGGCAATCCAGAGAGGAAGTCACTTACGTCAACAAGAATTGGTAACTTATCTTTTAGCATTTTTTTATACTTCATGTTTCTTTCTCGCTTTTAAAGGGCACTCTTTTCTACCCAAAGCAGTGGGAGGTTTTAACGAGGCCCTCACCTTTTAAACATTCTCCATTTAAGTTAAGTTTTCCTTTTTTTTTTATGAGTAAATCCAAAACGTTAAACAAAACTTGACAAAACGACTACCCCCAGGATTGATCACCCCGAAGACCAACAAAATGGATATCCAAAGTTAACAAAACTAAAATATCAAAGCGGCCCACCTAGAGGTCCAAAAGTCTTTAAAACACAAAGTAACATTACACTTTCCTACGCGAGATCCACGATCTCCCAAACCACGGAGAACCAAACTCAATCAGCATGAAAACTAAGCAAGCTTACCCTCACATTTCGGGGGACAACTATTCCGGACCTAGCGTCTGAATTCTTAATAGGTCTAATACAAATGGCCCAAAAACATCTCCACCATCTTAATTCTACCTCTTAACCACTTTTCGAATTATAAGAGGTGGGATCCCTTATCTCAAAGATAAGATAACTTACGCCGTTTATAAAAGAGGAGTTCTATCACTCCCTCATGTATTATCATTCTACGCTAATACTTATTCCCTACCTCTCTAGTTCTCTGACTTGGCGTCGGAATGCCTTTATAGATACTATTCCCATGCTCCCCAAATTCAGCCTTGCTATCTTGCCAGATCGACAAATAACCAATTCTTTTTCATCTAAACAAGCACTCCTTGAACCTTCAAATACCACTTAAACAGGAGGTTTCGCATATTAATAAATAGAAAGGGGCTTATTCTTACTTTTGATTTATTAATTTAATTAAGAGTACAATTATCTTAGCAAAATGCATAAAATTTTCAATATGTTTGTGTTTTATTATTATTGTTGTTATTATTTTATTTTTGTTATCGGCTTGTTTTTTCTCAAGAGGACCCAATGTTCTTGCGAAGGCTAAATTTGCTTAGGAGAAAATAAAAAGTGCAATATTTTTTGAAAATTAATTTGTTATTAAAAATAAAAAAAATTAAAATTTATTTAATTAAAAAAATACAGACAATGGTGAACTATGTTGTTTATAGGATTACATATGGTTATGAAAGATAAGACATGGCACTGAAAACAAGATATAAAAGATAGAAATTCAAAAATTAATGGTTTAATTACTATAAGACTCAGAATTTTCGAAAAATTTTATTACGAACTAATTTCAATTTATTTATTTATTAAAGACTTTATTTTCATAAATTATTTTATTAAAACAGATGAGAAGGAAAGATGCATCGAAGGGAGAGAAGGTCCGTGGAGGAAGGAGGGAGAGAGAGAGAGAGAGAGAGAGAGAGCTACCGCTATCGAATCTGCGTTCCGTCACCATCAAGCCGTGTCGGAGAGGTCATCGCATCCTGACACCGTACTTCTCGCCGTCGCTGTCGAAGGGAAAAGAGAGTGAGAGCACTGTCAAACAGAACGCGAAAAGGGAGAGGAGTTGTGTTCTATCATTGTCGTCGCACTACCATCATGCCGCCGTGCTGTGCGAAGCCACCACCGTTGCCTCGAGCTTCGCCACCATCATCGCGTCGCCTTTGCCGTCGTTGGTGGGGGCGAATCCACCGCCGATCTGAGCTAAGAAAGAGGAAACACGAATAGGAGAGAGAATATGGAGCGTCTTGGGAGCTCCATCACTGCCCAGCCGTTGCCGTCGCTAGGACCCGCTGCCAATAAAGGCGTTCTTCCTTCTAATTTATGTTTTCTTTAATTTTTGGGAATATTGTTGTCATTGATTTCCGTTACAGCTGCATCGTTGTGTTTCTAGTCATTGAAAATCCACCACTGGAGCTTCTGATAGCCATCGTCACTAGAGGTAGCTGCCAGAGCTGTTGCCTGATCGGTTTAGAGGTTGCTGCTGCTTCATTCCTTTGTTACAATAAATTTTTCTGCTTGAAAACCCTCGCCGTTGGTATTCTGTTATATGGCATTAAGGATTTCGCGACATTGATGTTTTAGGATTGAGTTATCGAGGTTGCATGTCGCAATTAAAGCTGTTTCTATTGTTGCGAAAGTAAACGGAGCTGTGAATACAGCCGCTGCCGTTGCGGGCCAAGGAAAAAAAAGGGACTCTTAACGCGTTAACTTTTAAGGGTTTCGACTATTGAGGTAGGGTATTATTTTAAAATTAAAAATATTTTGGGCTTGAATACCTATTGAGTTCAGTGAATTAATGCAAATGAATGAATGCTTGTGAGTCAAATGATTTTCTTTTGTGGTTGAGGTTATGGCTGATTTTGTTATTGATTTGTTGATTTTGAACTTTTTATTAAAATTGGTTCTGATTGATTCTAAATGATGGATTTGGAAATGTTAATTTGAAATGCTATTTTGGTTGGGTTGAGGTTGAATAGAGGGAACCTGTGAATGGTGGTAAACTCTGGTTTTTAGGGGAGGTTCTGTCAAAATTTTTGTAAAATTTTAAAGAATTTTGTAAGTTTGGTTTAAACGAGAAATGAGTTCCATGATTTTAATTTGTGAAAATAGTTTATGATTTAACTTATTTAATTTTAAATAACGATGAAAAGAGATTTATTTAATTAGTTAAAGTTTTAACAACACAAACTATTTTATCAAACCACGGGTTCGGGTTTAAAAAATGTGAGAGAAAATAGTGTAAATAGAGTTAGGTGACGAACTTGAAGGAAAAAGAGATACGTGAAAAAAAGATGTAGTTGAATTTCTATTTATAGGAATTCTTGTGATAAAGGTTGCGGGTATATATTGAAATTGAGGATTTAGAGAAGTTTGGCTTGCCAATTTATAAAATAATTGATTGGAGGAATGATTTAATGAGATTGAATGGAGTTATGCCGTGTTGAGTTAGACTGTTGTTGGCTATGGATGATTATGTTCTATTTTGAGTTAGTGTATATACAACCTTGACCTCGAGCCTAGGGTGTCGTATTTAGAGACCTCATACTTGCAAGCCGTATGTAACGGCCCAAGCCTCACCCGATGAATGATAAAGAGTACGGAGTAGGGTTTGCCGGAGTTGTTGATGAGCATATTGAGAGTTGTGATTGAAGCTGAGATAAGTAAATATTAAGATTATAATGAATGAGGTGATGATAGTGATGACGAGAATAATGTTGAATTTGAGATTTAATGTGTTATGAATTGATGAATGATGATGACGTTGAGAATGATGAATTATGATTGAAATATTCATATGGCTTATGTATTTGAATTATTAGAGACATGAGTGTCCCTGGGTAGATACATTGGCTTGCCACCACTTGCTCTAGGTTAAGACTCGATACTCTGTTGACCCGTTGTCGCAAGATGTGATCGGGCACTTTAACTTTAGAGTTCCTCTATGGGCATGCATATATATAAATTTGAGCTTGGAATTTTCTTATGGATATTTTTGAGCTTGGGGATACGCGCATAGAAGGATTGTCCAATGGTTAGCTACCAGGACATGTCGGGTTGGCTATATAACCGACAGATGATATCATCAGTCATAGGACAGACATACATCATACGCATTTGTATGCTTCTCTTGAGTGTGCATTATCTTGGTTTGCCTAAATGATTAACCGTGTTTACCTGCTACTTGGTTTACATGGTGTATTTGTACTCTATCTATGATTTCTTTGTTTGATTTGTATGTGTATGTTTATCTAAAAGACCCTCTTTGGTGGAGCCATGATGATGGTGATTTTTTATATGGGATGACGGAGGTTGAGTCAGGATGAATTAGGTGTTGCTTTATTATTCTAATTCATGAGTTGGATAGGAGTGAGCGATGTAAGTTGGGTAGGAAACCCTTAGGCATGTCATTGGTCCTTTTTCATTTCTTTAAACTATTCACCTTACTGATTTGTAAACTAAAGGAGTTTCTTTATGACTTTTCAAAGTAGGTTTTTCCATAAAACTTTTCCAAAAAGTTATTTCAAGAATAAAATATTTTTATAATGAAATTAATTCTATAGTTCTTTGCTTTGATGGTATTCTCTTCCCTACTGAGAACCTGCGAGGACGATGTTGTCACTCCCCTACAGAATTTCTTTTTCAGTGACAGGTTCAGAAAGCTTTGTTGTGAAGTTGCGACCGAATTACGGAGCTTTAAGTATATACATGTTTTCATTTTCTGTATTTGGTTTAGTCTTAAATTTTATTTTCCCCTTGTCGTTTATTGTTTCGGTTCTTAGAGGGGTAGGACCTGTATTTGAGAAATTGTAAATAAGTCTATGTATTTAATATTATGTGGATATATTTGTGTGATTAAGAGTTTAAAATGTAAAGACCTTTCACTTTTAAATTAAAAATTTGGTTTATATTCGCGAAGGCTCAATATTAAATAAAAATTGTATCATATTAAAAAAGTAGAGTTAGGTAATGCCTGAACTTTTAGTGCAATCATGAGGTGCTAAAAGTAATGGTGTTATAATTACTCAGCAGCCTGTGGGTCCCTATAATTTCATTAAATTTTCAATTAGGTCCCTATACGTTTTTCTTTTCAATTGAGTCCCTAGATGTTAAATTTTTTTTCAATTTAGTCCCTGCCATAACAAAACCGTTTAAGATAACAGAATATTCTTTTAAAAATCGAATATTCTCATGATTGGGTTAGAATAGCTAATTGAGCACACATCTATTTTTTCAAAATACCAAAACAACCCTTGGCATTTTGTCCCAAAGTTAGAGAACCCTAGCAAGCCCTAACTTATTCTCTGAAGTTCTTGTGCAGTGGTGTTTCTCCTCCATCGGTTGGTGTTGTCGTCCATCTACATCGTCGTCAGCTTCCGTCGATTGGTGGTCGTCCGTCCGTCACTTTGCTTGCTCTGCTATGCTCTACGTTGTTCGTCTGTCGCTTCCCTCACCGTGACTCGCTGCATGGTGCCTTGCCTCGCCGTGCCACACCTCGCTGCATCGCGCCTTGCCTCACCGCGCCACGCCTCGCCACATCGCGCCTTGCCTCGCCGTTCCACGCCTCGCCTTGCTGTTTGAAGTCAATCTGCCAAAACAGGTGATGAGTTTTGTTAATTAATGAATTGACATATGAATCGGTTTTGCTGATTATGAATTTTGTTTATTGTTAATTATTGTTGCTGTGATGATGTTGGTTTATTAGGGTTCTGTTTCCCTTTTTTTTATGTAGTGATGGGGATTTGGATTTTATCATTGACATATATCATGATAACAAGTTTCATGATACAGGGCATGGGCTAGAATATTTGGGGGAAAGGGTGTTGGAAGACCTGCATTTTGAGCTCGATGAATGGATTTTGCAAGAAATAGTTAGTGAGATAAAGAAGTTAGGGTACAAAGGGTATGCTAAGATATGGTACTATGAACCAGGATGTCAATTGAACTCAGGTCTTAGAAAGTTGATGAGTGATGGAGATGCCATGAGAATGGATAGGTCATTAGTGTCACAGACTGTTAAGAATTGCTTGGTGTATGTTGTTGATGGCTGCAGAAAAGGTAATGGTATTGAGATATCTTCGAATGATAAGGATTATGTACCAACTGAAGCTGAGTACAGTGGCAGTGGTTTAATAGAAGCAGAGTTGAAGGTGAATCAGATCCATCTAGTGAGGAGGATAGATTTGATGATAGTGCTGATGATAGAGATCACGAGGATCATTTTAGTTTTGATGTTGAAGATGAAAATGATGGAGAAGCTTCAAATGCTTTTGGGGGGTTCCATGGCCCATTAAATCAAGATGGCAATAGTCAAGCTACTGGTGTTGATACTGCTGTTCATGATGTTGTTGTTGGTGAGGATGTTGAAGTTGAAAATTTTTCTGAAAGTTACGAACTGAAGATATTGATAGCTATGAGGGAGATTCGGATGATATGATTAAGAAGAAAAGATACCCCAAATATATTGAGGCTGAGATGTGCAGGGACTATGAGTTTAAGGTGGGATTGGAGTTCAAGTTACTCACTCAGTTTAAAGATGCTATTAGAGAGCATGCTTTGTTGAATAGAAGATATTTAGGTATATCAAAAATGATAAGGTTAGATGTAGAGTGCATTGCAGAGGGAAGTGTAGGTGAATGGAATTTACATTCAAAGTTGGTGGTTCCAATTACTTTTGACTGAAGACCCTAAATGAAAAGCACACTTGTGGACAAAATTACAGTGGTAGGTTGATGAGCGGATAATTTATACGCTTTTTGGCATTGTTTTTAGTATGTTTTTAGTATATTCTAGTTAGTTTTTATCATGTTTTTATTAGTTTTTAAATAAAAATCACATTTCTGGAATTTACTATTAGTTTGTGTGTTTTTCTGTGATTTTAGGTATTTTCTGGCTGAAATTGAGGGACCTCAGCAAAAATCTGATTCAGAGGCTGAAAAAGGACTGCAGATGCTGTTGGATTCTGACCTCCCTGCACTCGAAGTGGATTTTATGGAGCTAAAGAAGCCCAATTGGCGCGCTCTCAATTGCGTTGGAAATTAGACATCCTGGGCTTTTCAGCAATATATAATAGTCCATACTTTGCCCGAGATTTCATGGCCCAAATTGGCATTCTAAGTCAGCATAGAAATTCTGGCGTCAAAACGCCAGAACTGGTATAAAAGCTGGAATTAAACGCCCAAACTGGCACAAAAGCTGGCGTTTAACTCCAAGAAAAGTCTCTTCATGTGAAAGCTTCAATGCTCAGCCCAAGCACACACCAAGTGGGCCCAGAAGTGGATTTCTGCACCATTTACTCATTTTTGTAAACCCTAGGCTACTAGTTTTCTATAAATAGGACCTTTTGCTATTGTATTTTTATCTTTCAATTAATCTTTAATCATGTTTTGATGATTGAACCCTCTTCGGGAGGCTGGCCATTCGGCTATGCCTAGACCTTTTGTTCTTATGTATTTTCAACGGTGGAGTTTCTACACCCCATAGATTAAGGTGTGGAGCTCTGCTGTTCCTCATGAATTAATGCAAGGTACTATTGTTTTTCTATTCAACTCAAGCCTATTTCTTCTCTAAGATATTCACTCGCACTTCAACCTGACAAATGTGATGATCTGTGACACTCATCATCATTCTCACCTATGAATGCGTGCCTGACAACCACCTCCGTTCTACCTTCGATTGAGTGTGTATCTCTTAGCCTCATGGTTCATGATGCATGGTTGCCTCGCCTGACAACCGAGCCTTCCTTCCATGAGATCAGAGTCTTCGTGGTATAGCGAGAATCAATTGGCAGCATTCTTGAGATTCGGAAAGTCTAAACCTTGTCTGTGGTATTCCGAGTAGGATCTGAAAAGGGATGACTGTGACGAGCTTCAAACTCGCGAGTGTTGGGCGTAGTGACAGATGCAAAAGGATCAATGGATCCTATTCCAACATGATCGAGAACCAACAACTGATTAGCCGTGCGGTGACAGCGCATTTGGACCATTTTCACTGAGAGAACGGGAGGTAGCCATTGACAACAGTGAAACCCAACATAAGCTTGCCATGGAAAGGAGTATGAGTGATTGGAAGAAGGCAATAGAAAAGCAGAGATTCAGAAGGAACAAAGCATCTTCATACGCTTATCTGAAATTCTCACCAATGAATTACATAAGTATCTCTATCCTATTTTATATTTTATTCATCTTTTAATTATCAATTCTCCATAACCATTTGAATCCACCTGACTGAGATTTACAAGATGACCATAGCTTGCTTCAAGCCGACAGTCTCCGTGGGATCGACCCTTACTCACGTAAGGTTTATTACATGGATGACCCAGTGCACTTGCTGGTTAGTTGTGCGGAGTTGTGACAAAGAGTTGAGATTACAATTGTGCGTACCAAGTTGTTGGCGCCATTGATGATCACAATTTTGTGCACCAAGTTTTTGGCGCCGTTGCCGGGGATTGTTCGAGTTTGGACAACTGACGATTCATCTTGTTGCTCAGATTAGGTAATTTGATTTTATGTTTAAGCTTTTTACTTTTTATTTTTCGAAAAATTTCAAAAAAAAAATATTTCTATTTTGTTCTTCATAGTTTTTAAGAATGAATTCTAGAGTTTTATGATGATTTGTTGAAGTCTGGCTGGCTGTGAAGCCATGTCTAATCTTTTGGACCGAGGTTTCAACTTATCATCACAAGGGCTCGTTGATTTCTATCAATCTTGCTGGTGAACGTAATGATCTGCTAAAGCTTGCTGGCCATTGGCCATGTCTAGTGTTTTGGACCGAAGCTTTCACTGAAAGCTTGGCTGGCTAGTAAGCCATGTCTAATTCCTGGACCGGAGTTTTAGACTAGCATTGCATGATTCCTGGAATTCTTGTTAAAATTTTTGAAATCCTTATTTTTATTTTTCCAAATTAATTTTCGAAAAATTGCAAAAAAAAATAATAAAATCATAAAACCAAAAATAATTTGTGTTTCTTGTTTAAGTCTAGTGTCAATTTTTAAGTTTGGTGTCCTGTATGTTTTATTTAATTCCCTACATTTTTTGAATGTATGAATTTTGTTCTTCATTAATCTTCAAGATGTTCTTGATGATTCCCTTGCTCTAATCTTTAAATTCTCTTATTTTGTGTGTTTAGTTGTTTCTCATATGCATTCTCAATTTGTTAGTGTTTCTAATATGAAAATTTTTAAGTTTGGTGTCTTGCATACATTGTTTGTTTAATCTTAGTTTTCCATGATTAGTTGTAGTTTGATTGTTTCTCATCATTAAAAATTCAAAAAAAAAAATTTTCAAAATTATGTATTTTCAAGTCAATAATATAGAGAATTGAAGATTCAGAACATACAGCAGAGGAATTACACAGAAAAAGCTGGGCGTTCAAAACACCCAGTGAGGAAGGAAAACTGGCGTTTAAACGCCAACCAGGCTGGGTGTTAAACGCCCAAAAAGGTAGTATTTTTGGGCGTTAAACACCAGAATGGATACCATTCTAGGCGTTTAACGCCAGGATGGCACAAGAGGTAAGATTTTGTTTTTAATTCAAATCTCTTTCAAATTTTCATAATTTTTCAAAATCAAATCTTTTCAAATCATATCTTTTCAAAATCAATTTCTTTCCATTTTCTATTTTTTTTTACTATTTTCGAAAATCCTTGCTACAATTAATGATTTAATTCAAAATTTTCAAGTTGTTACTTGCCTATTAAGAAAGGATCAAATTTTAAATTCTAGAATCATATCTTTTAATTTCTTGTTAGTCAAGTAATCAACTTTAATTTTAAAACTTTCTTTTCTTAATTTGATTCTCAATCATATCTTCTCAATCACATCTTTTTCAAAATAATTTTCAATCATATCTTTTTGATTTCTAATTTCAAAATCTTTTTCAAAAATCACTTAACTACTTTCTCAATTCTAATTTTCAAAAATCATCAATCAATTTTTCAAAATTTCTTTTAATTATTTCAAAATCTTTTTAATTTGTTTTCGAAAATTCTTCCCCTCTTCTCACATCCTTCTATTTAAGGACTAACACTCCTCCACTATCAGCAATTTGGACTCTCTCTTGATAAGTTCGAATTTTCTCCTCTCTACCTCCTTCTTCCATTCATCTTTTCCTCTGACACCTCAAGGAATCTCTATACTGTGACATAGAGGATTCCATACTTTCTTGTTCTCTTCTCTTTCATATGAGCAGGAGCAAGGACAAAGGCATTCTTGTTAAAGCTGATCCTGAACCTGAAAGGACCTTGAAGAGAAAGCTAAGAGAAGCTAAAGCACAACTCTCTGGAGAGGACTTG
>NC_029792.2:7725136-7734108 GCF_000816755.2 Arachis ipaensis
AAACAGGCTTATGGACTTGTAGAGGATGATGTTTTGGTAAAGGTTGAAGGCCACTACATCCTTGCTGATTTCATAATCCTAGACGCTGGGAAGTGTATGGATGAAACCATCATCCTTGGCAGACCCTTCCTAGCCACAGCAAAAGCTGTGATTGATGTTGACAGAGGAGAATTGGTCCTTCAAGTGAATGAGGACTCCCTTATATTTAAAGCTCAAGGATCTCCTTCTATAACCATGGAGAGGAAGCATGAAAAGCTTCTCTCAATGCAGAGTCAAATAGAGCCCCCACATTCAAACTCTAAGTTTGGTGTTGGGAGGTCATCATCATGCTCTAAGTATCTGTGAGGCTCCATGAGAGCCCACTGTCAAGCTATTGACATTAAAGAAGCGCTTGTTGGGAGTCAACCCAATTTTATTTAATCATATCCATTTATTTTCCATTGTTATTTTATGTTTTCTGTAGGTTGATGATCATGTGAAGTCACAAAAACAACTGAAAAAGCAAAAACAGAATGAAAACAGTATTAAAAACAACACACCCTGGAGGAGAAGCTTGCTCGCGTTTTAACACCAGAAAAGGGCACAGAACTGGCGTTCAACGCCAAAAATGGGCACAGAGCTGGCATTAAACGCCAGAAATGGCAGCAACCTGGCGTTTAATGCCAGGATTGGCAAGCAAGGGGCGTTTACACGCCAACATGGTGCAGGGATGAGAAATCCTTGACACCTCAGGATCTGTGGACCCCATAAGATTCCCACCTACCTCATCTCTCTCTCTCTCTCTTCTTCACACCTTCCTATAACACCCTTCCTCAAATACCCTTCACTAATCACCTCAATACCTCTTTCCCAAATGCCCCTCACCTATCAAATCCTACCCTCTTCTCCATAATCTCTTCACCAAATCCACATCCATCCATCATAAAATTCCACCTACCTCACCATTCAAATTCAAACCACTTTCCCTCCCAAACCCACCCATACATGGCCAAACCCTACCCCTTTCTCCACTCTTATATAAACCCATCTTCACTCCTTCATTTTCACACATCATAAACAATCCTTCTCCCCCTTGGCCGAACCAATAAGCCCCCTCCATCTCCTCTATTTCCTCTTCTTCTACTCTTTTCTTTCTTCTTTTGCTCGAGGACGAGCAAACCTTCTAAGTTTGGTGTGGTAAAAGCTAAAGCTTTTTGTTTTTCCATAACCATTTATGGAACCTAAGGCCAGAGAAACCTCTAGAAAGAGGAAAGGAAAGGCAAAAGCTTTCGCCTCCGAGTCATGGGAGATGGAGAGATTCATCTCAAGAGTGTATCAAGACCACTTCTATGAAGTTGTGGCTAAGAAGAAGGTGATCCCTGAGGTCCCTTTCAAGCTCAAAAAGGGCGAATATCCGGAGATCTGACATGAGATTCAAAGAAGAGGTTGGGAAGTTCTCACCAACCCCATTCAACAAGTCAGAATCTTAATGGTTCAAGAGTTCTATGCAAACGCATGGATCACTAAGAACCATGATCAAAGTGTGATCCCGGACCCAAATAATTGGCTTACAATGGTCCGGGGAAATGCTTAGATTTCAGTCCGAAAAATGTAAGGTTGGCATTCAACTTGCCCATGATGCAAGGAGATGCACGCCCCTACACTAGAAGGGTCAACTTTGATCAAAGGTTGGACCAAGTCCTCATAGACATTTGTGAAGAGGGCGCTCAGTGGAAGAGAGATTCAAGAGGGAAGCCGATTCAACTAAGAAGGCATGACCTCAAGCCTGTGTCTAAGGGATGGTTGGAGTTCATCCAACGCTCAATCATTCCTACTAGCAACTGGTCTGAAGTTACTATAGACTAGGCTATCATGATCCATAGCATCATGATTGGAGAGGAAGTAGAAGTTCATGAGGTTATATCCCTAGAACTCTACAAGGTGGCTAACAAGTCCTCCACTTTGGCAAGGTTAGCCTTCCCTCATCTCATTTGTCACCTCTACAATTCAGCTGGAATTGACATAGAGGGAGATATCCTCATTGATGAGGACAAGCCCATCACTAAGAAAAGGATGGAGCAAACAAGAGATCCCACTCATGGACAAGAGCATGAGGAAATGCCTCATCATGAAATTCCTGAGATACCTCAAGGGATGCATTTTCCTCTACAAAATTATTGGGAGCAAATCAACACCTCCCTAGGAGAATTAAGTTCCAACATGGGACAACTAAGGGTGGAGTACCAAGAGCATTCTATCCTCCTCCATGAAATTAGAGAAGACCAAAGAGTCATGAGAGAGGAGCAACAAAGGCAAGGAAGAGACATTGAGGAGCTCAAGCACTCCATAAGATCTTCAAGAGGAAGAACAAGCCGCCATCACTAAGGTGGACCCGTTCTTTAATCTCCTTGTTCTTATTTTTCTGTTTTTCAAAAATTATGCTTTATGTTATATCTATATTTGTGTCTTTATTACATGATCACTAGTGTCTAAGCCTTAAAGCTATGAATGTCCTATGAATCCATCACCTTTCTTAAATAAAAAGTGTTTTTAATTGCAAAAAGAAAAAGAAGTACATGAATTTTGAATTGTAAAACAGATTAATTATTTTGATGTGATGGCAATACTTTTTGTTTTTCTGAATGAATGCTTGAACACTGCATATTTTTTAATTTGTTGTTTATGAATGTTAAAATTGTTGGCTCTTGAAAGAATAATGAAAAAGGAGAAATGTTATTGATGATCTAAAAAATCATAAAATTGATTCTTGAAGCAAGAAAAAGCAGTGAAAAGTTTGCAGAAAAAATATATGCAAAAAAAAAGAAGAAAAGAAAAAGAAAGAAAAAGAAAAAAAGCAAGCAGAAAAAGCCAATAGCCCTTTAAACCAAAAGGCAAGGGTAAAATAAAAAGGATCCAAGGCTTTGAGCATCAGTGGTTAGGAGGGCCCACAGGAATAAAATCCTGGCCTAAGCGGCTAAACCAAGCTGTCCCTAACCTTGTGCTTGTGGCGTGAAGGTGTCAAGTGAAAACTTGAGACTGAGTGGTTAAAGTCGTGGTCCAAAGCAAAAAGAGTGTGCTTAAGAGCTCTGGACACCTCTAATTGGGGACTCTAGCAAATCTGAGTCACAATCTGAAAAGGTTCACTCAGTTATGTGTCTGTGGCATTTATGTATCCGGTGGTAATACAAGAAAACAAAATGCTTAGGGTCACGGCCAAGACTCATAAAGTAAATGTGTTCAAGAACAACATACTGAACTAGGAGAATCAATAACACTATCTGAATTTTGAATTCCTATAGAAGCCAATCATTTTGAACTTCAAAGGATAAAGTGAGATGCCAAAACTATTCAGAAGTAAAAAGCTACTAGCCCCGCTCATCTAATTAAGACTGATCTTCATAGATATTTTTGGAATTCATTGTATATCCTCTTCTTTTTATCCTATTTGATTTTCAGTTGCTTGGGGACAAGCAACAATTTAAGTTTGGTGTTGTGATGAGCGGATAATTTATACGCTTTTTGGCATTATTTTTAGTATGTTTTTAGTATATTTTAGTTAGTTTTTATCATGTTTTTATTAGTTTTTAAATAAAAATCAAATTTCTGGACTTTACTATGAGTTTGTGTGTTTTTCTGTGATTTCAGGTATTTTCTGGCTGAAATTGAGGGACCTGAGCAAAAATCTGATTCAGAGGCTGAAAAAGGACTGCAGATGCTGTTGGATTCTGACTTCCCTGCACTCGAAGTGGATTTTCTGGAGCTAAAAAATCCCAACTGGCGCGCTCTCAATTGCGTTGGAAAGTAGACATCCTGGGCTTTCCAGCAATATATAATAGTCCATACTTTGCCCGAGATTTGATGGCCCAAACCGGCGTTCTAAGTCAGCATAGAAATTCTGGCGTCAAAACGCCAGAACTGGCATAAAAGCTGGAGTTAAATGCCCAAACTGGTACAAAAGCTGGCGTTTAACTCCAAGAAAAGTTTCTACACGTGAAATCTTCAATGCTCAGTTCAAGCACACACCAAGTGGGCCCGGAAGTGGATTTCTGCACCATTTACTCATTTTTGTAAACCCTAGGCTACTAGTTTTCTATAAATAGGACCTTTTGCTATTGTATTTTCATATTTCAATTAATCTTTAATCATGTTTTGATGATTTAACCCTCTTCGGGAGGCTGGCCATTCGGCCATGCCTAGACCTTTTGTTCTTATGTATTTTCAACGGTGGAGTTTCTACACCCCATAGATTAAAGTGTGGAACTCTGCTGTTCCTCATGAATTAATGCAAAGTACTATTGTTTTTCTATTCAACTTAAGCCTATTTCTTCTCTAAGATATTCACTCACACTTCAACCTGACGAATGTGATGATCCATGACACTCATCATCATTCTCACCTATGAACGCGTGCCTGACAACTACCTCCGTTCTACCTTCGATTGAGTGTGTATCTCTTAGCCTCCTGGTTCATGATGCATGGTTGCCTCACCTGACAACCGAGCCTTCCATTCCATGAGATCAGAGTCTTCGTGGTATAGGCGAGAATCAATTGGCAACATTCTTGAGATCCGGAAAGTCTAAACCTTGTCTGTGGTATTCCGAGTAGGATCTGGGAAGGGATGACTGTGACGAGCTTCAAACTCGCGAGTGTGGGCATAGTGACAGACGCAAAAGGATCAATGGATCCTATTCCAACATGATCGAGAACCAACAGCTGATTAGCCGTGCGGTGACAGCGCATTTGGACCATTTTCACTGAGAGGACGGGAGGTAGCCATTGACAACGGTGAAACCCAACATAAGCTTGCCATGGAAAGGAGTATGAGTGATTGGAAGAAGGCAATAGGAAAGTAGAGATTCAGAAGGAACAAAGCATCTTCATACGCTTATCTGAAATTCTCACCAATGAATTACATAAGTATCTCTATCCTATTTTATATTTTATTCATCTTTGAATTATAAATTCTCCATAACCATTTGAATCCACCTGACTGAGATTTACAAGATGACCATATCTTGCTTCAAGCCGACAGTCTCCGTGGGATCGACCCTTACTCACGTAAGGTTTATTACTTGGACGACCCAGTGCACTTGCTGGTTAGTTGTGCGGAGTTGTGACAAAGAGTTGAGATTACAATTGTGCGTACCAAGTTGTTGGCGCCATTGATGATCACAATTTCATTCACCATAGGCTTGCATCGAGTAGTTGAGTATCACAAAAGATCATTACCAACATTAGTAGGGGAGAGGAGATGAAGATTGCAACAGTAGTTCAGACCATTCAGGACAATTACATGGCTAATATTTCAATTACAAAGGCTTATTCGGTGAGGGATGAAGTACATGGCAGGGCTATTCTGCAATATAGCAAGCTGAGAGATTACTGTGTAGAGATTATGAGGACAAATCCTGGGTCTACGACTCAGATTTTGGTTGACAAGCCTTTAATTACCCACCAGCCAAGGTATATGAGGATGTACATGTGTCTTGATTCTAATAAGCAAGGATTCTTGGCTGGTTGCAAGCCTATCATATGAGTAGATGGCTACCACCTAAAGGGTGATCATGGTCAACAACTTTTGGTGGCTATTAGAAGATATCCGAACGATAATTATTTTCCAATTGTTATTGCTGCTGTAGAGCCTGAGACTAGAGACACTTGGGGTTGGTTTATTAACCTGCTATTAGATGATATTGGACATGTCAGTAGAAGGAATTGGATATTCATGTCCGACCAACAAAAGGTTATCACTTTTAAGTTGTCATTATGTCGTTATTACTTAGGTAACATTGCACTATGTATTTAACATCTTGGGTATTCATATTAAGTTGTCATTATGTATTTATTTTAAACAACTGAATTACTTGGTAAAACACTTGGGTATTAATTAACTTACGACTTCATACTAAATTTATTAATATAATTTGTTTATCTTTTAAGAGTTCATTATATCTATGTTCTTTTATGTTTTTGGTTTATATTATGTATTTTAGGGTTTGATGCAAGTTTCTCAAGAGATGATGCCAGCTTTAGAGTATAGACTATGCTTGAGGCATTTGTATGCCAATTGTAAGAAAGCATATGGTGTTGGGACTATTTTGAGGGACTTAATTCTATCAATAGCTAAAGCTACATATGTGGAGGAATGGGAAAGAAGGATGACTCAGCTAATGCACATCAACCAACAATGCTATGAAAAGTTGGCAGCATTGGATCCAAAGTTCTGGTGCAAGAGTCACTTCACTTTCCTTGCTAAGAGTGATATGTTAATGAATAATTTTATGAAGCTTTCAATGAGAGAATTTTGGAGGCAAGAGACAAGTCTATTCTTACAATGTTCGAATAAACTCGGTGCTGTTAGATGTCTCGATTTACTGAAAAGAAGAAGAAGGCTGAAAAATATGACGGTACAATCTTGCCAAAAACAAAAAAAGAGGCTTGATGTCATTGCAACATGAGCTATGGAGTGGCAAGCAAGATGGGCTAGAGGATTGAAATACAAAGTTTCTCATAAGAACCAGATGTTTGTAGAGAGGTTCGTCGTTGACTTATTGGCTGGAATATGTAGCTGCAAATTTTGGAGACTGTGTGAAATGTCATGCCCGCATGCTTGTTGTGCCATATTCGATAAAGGAGACAATGCAGAAGATTACTGCAACGACTTCTATAGCCCAGCAGCCTATCTTGCAACTTATGGTAAGTTAGTTTTCCCAACCAACGGAAAAAATATGTGACCAAAAGTGGAGTGTGATACTATTATACCTCCTGTCTTTAGAGTGAAGCCAGGAAGACAAAAGATGGTAAGGATCAAAGAACCTGATGAGAACCGTTCTCAGACAAAGCTTAGGACGGGTACATCTGTGACATGTATCAACTGTAGGCAATATGAACATAATAAAAGGCATTGTCCCAATCCAATAGTTTCAGGTATCAAACAAATTAGAATATATGCTGTTGTTTTACTATTTTTTGGTTGAAATGATTTGTGTTTGATATGTTTAGTAGAATAGATTGTCATAGATGACATTTAAGCTAGTGAATGTGATATATTTTGGAGACATATATACTGTTGTTTTACTATTTTTTTAGTTGAAATATTTTGTGTTTGATGTGTTTAGTGGAATAGGTTGTCATAAATGGCATTTAAGCTAGTCAATGTGATATATTTTGGGGACATATATGTTGCTGTTTTACTATTTTTTGGTTGAAATATTTTGTGTTTGATGTGTTTAGTGGAATAGGTTGTCATAGATGGCATTTAAGCTAGTCAATGTGATTCATTTTCTAAAAATACATGCTGCTATTTTACTATTTTAACTTGCTTTAATTTCTGTTAACTTGCCACTGATTTATGTTGCAAATTAGTTGTGTTATACCTGGTTTCAGAGCTTGTAGTTGCTGCTGTAGCCAACGGAGATAATGTAGTTGGCCTAAATGGAGCTGCTGCTGCCACTGACGATAAAGTTGCTATTAACACTGCAATTGCTGCACTTTTATGCTATTTTGATATTTTGTTATAAGGTTAGACTACTTTTAATTGTTGCACTTCTTGAACTTTAATTTTAGATTAGGTATATGGCATACTATATGACCACTTATTTTGTGATATATTGTGGACATATGGTATAAAGAAACACTTATTTAATGAACTTCTAGGTATGTGGCATGTTATATGGCCACTTATTTTCTTAATTATTGGATATATGGTGTAACTTCAAATATTGAACTCTAAAATTTTAATCAACTGTGTTTTATTGTTATACACACACAAAATATATTAATGCAAAATATAATCAAACTAAATATAATTAACAATAATTGAATTGAAGTTGTAGAATCTCTTACATTAGAATTTTACAACACAGTTAACTTTAAACCCTTACAAATCACATTGCAATTACTAAGACTATCAAAAACATAAACAACATATATTGCATTTTGCATTGATTTTTTATATTGTCTTCCAATCTCCCAACTTGTTTTTGGACAATATTAAACTCATCACATAATCTACCCACACAAGCATCCTTTTGTCCAGCTTCAACAATTAATCTCTCTATCTTCACGCTTAATTTCTCTATCTTTCTTTTTTGTGCATCTAATTTCCTCATTTCAGCCTCCAACTTACCTTAATCTTGTGTTTCAACAATTCCAACAGCAGCAACAACGACAGATACGCTTCTTGTTGCACTACCTTCAACAATCTACTCAAAAAATTTGCATCTTCTGTTAGGACAAGAAATAAATCTTCTATTAGGATTTCTTGTTATTCCAGAAATTTGAAGAATTAAAATGTCATCACAAAAACAGTGAATTCTCCTTTTCTTTTTCTTTGGTCACCCATTCTTCGAATCGTCATCATCACCAATTCACTAAAAAAAGTTATATTTTAGAATCTTTCCACAAACAATATATCTCCTACCATGGTCAGAAACAGCCGATAAAGGGCGCATAGTTATTACCTCCCCACAAAAACACAGGTGTCTTCTTTTCTTCGGGTTGGAGCTCCTCGAAACACAACTTTCTGAAGAGAGAATAAAAGAAGTTCCTTGACTTTGATCCATAGGTTTGTGGAAGATGAAATCTGAAAAGAACAAAAAATGGGGAAGAAGAGAAATCTCAGAGAAATTAAAAATATAAAGTGCTTATCGGTGGAAGATAGGGGTATACAAGTAATTTCACAATTCACTAACTCTTTTTTGACGTTTAACGTTAATAGAGACTAAATTATATAAAAAAAATAACGTCAAGAAACCCAATTGAAAAGAAAAACGTATATGTACTTAATTGAAAATTCAGTGAAACTATAGAAATCTGCAGAATAATTAAACCAAAATTAATATTCTTGTATTATATTTGGTGATAAATTAAAACAAATTATAAAAGTTTAATTTATTCTATTTTTTATAAATAAAATTTAAGAAAAAAAATATAATAATAATAAAATTTAATTATAAAAAATTAATAAAAATAATAAAAAATAAAATGTATCT
>NC_029792.2:7734227-7750764 GCF_000816755.2 Arachis ipaensis
TATTTTAATGTTCCGCGCCTAGAAATAAACTCATTCTGGGATCTCCGGTGGGTATAAATCAAGGCATAACTCCACGACCACAAATATATCTTGGCATCACTCATGAGCCTAAAAGTGGAACCATCATGGAAAGTTAAGGAGGAACAACAATGCATAACGAAGATCCCAAAAATAAAAACGGAGAGTGAGCCAGTAATTTTCTTTTTGGGCTTAGGCCCGTCGGATTACAAAAACATTAATAAATATCCCATACTTTAGTATTTTTCTAAATAAAAAAAAAGGCAGGTTATGACTTAACTATGAGAAAACCACAGATGAAGCGAAGTCAAATTGAAAGTATCTAAACTTCAGATAATGATGTCTTATGACGATATAATGATTTCCATTATGTATACACTTCAAATTGGCTTAATTTTCTTTTCAATTAAAAGTTTTATTTTTGTATCTAATAATAAAATTCTATATATAGGTACTAACTAACAAAAAATTTAATTATTCAGCAAAAAAAGGAATGTGGAATTAATGAAACTATCAAAGTTAAAATTAGTTTGTCAATGAAGTTACCATGAAAAAGAAAACGAAAAGTTAATTAATTGAGATGTTGCCTGAAATTTAGGAAATCATAAAAATGGCATTGGTTATGTTATGTGACATATGATTTGTGGTGATATATACCTGCGTTTATGTAGGTCTATTTATAAAATATAATGAGCAATATTACATTAGCAATAAATATTATTATTTTTTACCAATATTTGACTAGCAATCATTTGTAGCTACATTATAATAAAATAGTATTTTTGCAACTTTTTTTTATGTTTAGTGAAGATTTTTATCATGCTAATTTTTTTTGCAACTGTTAAAAAAAGTCACGGATTTAAACGTCAGCAGATAATATAGCAATAGCTTTGGACCACCGTTGATAAGAAGTGTCACCAAATTATTTGTGACAATTTTTAAAGTATAAAATCGTCACTAATTTATAAATTTTGTAATACTTGTTAATGTGTTTTTTATGTTATATTTTACGACGATTTGAAACCATCATTAAGTTAGTAAATCTTGTGCCAATTTTTTTAATATTTCGTAACTTTTTAAAACCATCATAATATTTTTAACGACAGTTTAAAATCGTCACTAAATTACTAGTTCATGTAAGCATTATTTTAAATGCTTGTGATCCTTTAAAATCCCACAACATTTCCAAAACACTTATTTATTAAGCTCAATACTCAATACTCAATGTCAACAACACAATAGAAAAGTCAACAACCATATTAATTCATTATCAGATAATATCTCTTGCGAGAGAAAATTAATTAGCATGTATTTATCATTAATCAAGTAATATATTATGATTTCTATCTCAATAATTTCAATCTATCCAAGAGATATGTAAGAGCTAATTTATCACTTAATCACATACTATAACACCTGGATTCAAAGGTTGATCAATTAAAACATAAATCTAAATTTTCTCAACATTATGGTTGCCTAGCAGCGCAATTATTAATCATAATAATATTAGTAAATTTTTTAAATTATATGTAATAAATATTTAAAAAAATAAGAGTGTCATGTAACATATTTTTATTGTATGTTAAATTAGTAATATAATATAACTATATTTTAATTTTAATTTAATTTTAGTTATAATTAGAGAATATTATGTTATATATTTTAATTGTTAAATTTATAATTAGTCATTTATAATATACAAGAGAGATAGAGTTGATGAAAGAATGAGAGAGATAAAGAAAGAAAAAAAAAGAAAATGAGAGAATTCTTTAATTTAAAAAAAAATAATTTTAATTACAATAAAGGAATAATATGTGGTACATTTTTATTATAAAATTAGTCCGATATAAAAAATGTCTTTTATAATTAAAAAAATTTATTAATTATTTTAACAAATTAATTAAAAAAAGTATTGGGTATCAATAATCAATCTGTCAATTTTTTATAATTCAATTAATAATTTAAACTATTTTAATAAATTTAAATTTCAAAAAATGACATGAATAAAAATTTTGAGTAATAAGAATTGTGTTGAGTAACTGCCCACAAAATCACTATGATCAGCTTTTGTCTTCCTCCTATTATCGCGGCATCTTCTTTCTTGCCAACAGCATCGCGTCGCTGCCGCTACAGCGCGCTTCCGTCATAGCTTCACAACCACCATGTCACCAGTTTCTTGGTGCGTGGTAGTTTTGTTCCGGCAGAAATTTTTATCGTGCGGATTGCGGTCAACGTCCTCGCCAGGTGCCAATTCACCACCGCTGGGTGCACTATTGTTCCAGCCGCAATAACCGCTGTGTCACCAGTTCATTGGTGACGGTGAAACTTGTTATCGCGAAAACTCGTACGTGTTCCATCACCCGATTGTCATCGAACGCGTATCCCTCGACGTCGTCCCAAAGTCACGAACAAAAATCTCGCATCTTTCGACGGCTTCGTCGATGGAACGCATATTTGGAGAAGAAAGAACAAATACATCATCTATTGATGTGGGTTATGAATATTTTTTTAATGGAAGTGTCTTTTTATGTATGTGTTTTTAGAAAGTGTTTTTTTATACAAGTATCTTTTAACAGAAGTGTCTTTTGTAGATGTGTCTTTTAAATAGATTAATTAAAAATAAATTAGATTTATTATGAATGATTAAACATGTATTTTTTTTTAAATAGACTTTAAAATTTAGTCCAACAAAAATTAATAGAAGTTGACAAAATTCCTCTTGATTACCCAGCAAGATTGAATTAACTATCACCTCCATATATAGTTGAGGTGAATATAATTATTATCCTATTCAACGTTTACTTCCTTTTTATTTATGCCTTTTATTTGTTCACATCGCAAGGGGAAACAAATAGGGTCGCTCTTTCTTATTGTTGAAAAGTGTCTTATAGCTCTCAAGTTGAGATATTATTTAAACAAAATTAATAAATTATAGAGAAAGTAGATTGAAGACACGAAATTGGTCTTGATTTTCTTATTTCGAAGTTTTTAGGTACAGTTTATTTTTAGAAATTGAAAAATTGAAAGACTGAGATTTAATATTGTATTTGGTAGTTAGTGTTAATGATTGAAACTAAAATTTTAGTTTGAAAATACAAAATTTAAGTCATTTTAGTACCTCTAAAAAATAAAAACATAAAAGACTACAATTTTTTAAGATAGAAACTGAAATTTTAATAATATTTTTTTGAGAAAATTTCACTCCCCTCCCCTGCGAAATACTAAAATGACATCCCCCTCCTCTCTATTTTATAAATGTACATTTTTCTCCCTTCTAACTTTTAAAAAACATTCTCTTTAATCAATTTTAAACTTTTTGTGTTAACTAATGTTAACTTTATCCATTTTTTAAGAAAAAATAAATTATTTTTTGAAAAAATACCCGTTAACAAAAATTTATTTTTTATCATTAAATTTTACTTGCCAAAATATCCTTTAATAAATTATTATTTTATTGATTAAATTGTATTTTCACCAAAATATTTAAAAAAAATTAATAATTAAATTATTTTTTTCTAAGATACCTACCCTTCAATAATTTTTTAATTATTAAATTATAATTTTACTAAAATTTTTGTTAATAATTATTTTTATATTTACTATTAATTTTTTGATATCAATATATATTATTTTAACATTAAATAAAAAAATCTTACCACTGTTAATATGTATAACAATTAATATATATTGATATTGAAAAATAATCTTACTAAAATTTTTTATTTAATGTTAAAATAATATATATAGATATCAAATTTATTGCATTTTATTTGATTAGACAAAAATACCCTTTTAAATTAATCAAATTTTAGAATTCAATTAATCCTAATTTTATAGTTTCAATTAATTTAAACAACAAAACAAAAACATATAAAAAAAAAACAAAAATCAATCGTTCTTCGTCTTATCCAATTCTCCTAATCATTCGTGCCCCCTCTAAAGCAAAGCAAAACATATCAAAAAATTAAATAAAAAATCAATATGTTCTTCATCTTCTCCAATTCTCCTAATATCATTCGTCCCACCTCCCCTCCCCTCTGAAGCACACCAAAACGGCAAAACCCTAGCCCTAGGTTCTTTGCCACCGGCGTCCCCAGGCTCAGCGCTTCCGCTTCTTCCTCTTCCCTCTGTCCGGAACCCAGGTAGCTCGGCACGTCGTCCCCATCCTCGCTGGCTTCTCTGTCCGTGGCTTGGAGCAGCTCGCCATCGGGTCACCGCTTACCGTCGTCTCTGCTCTCGCCGTCGTGTCGCCGGTTGCCGCCGTGTCTCCGTCGAAGGTTAGTGGCCCTGCTTTTAATTTTGCTCTGGTTGCTGAATGCTCGGTTTTTTCTTCTTTCTTTTAATTTCTAAAACTTTTCTTTTCTTTTTTTTTTTCAGCAGAAAAAAATTGATAAAAAAATTTTAATTTTTTGGTCTCGAAGATCTCTGTAGTGAAGCTAGTGGATCCTGAAGTGAAGGAACGCAACGATGAGAAAGAAGGATGTGAAGAATTGTCTGATATATACCACTTACCGCGGGTTTTCAAGCTGAACTACGCGGAGATGATGGAGAAGTTCAAGGTTTGTATATATCCTGATGGAGATCCCAAGACATTTTATCAAACACCTAGGAAGCTCACTGGGAAATACGCCAGTGAGAGATATTTCTTCCAGAACATTCGGGAGAGCAGGTTCCGAACCCTCGATCCGAATCAGGCACACCTCTTCTTCATACCAATCTCTTATCATAAGATGTGTGGCAAGGTAAACATTTTCAGTGTTTTTTGCTTTTTGCAATGTCTTTGGATTATTTTAACTAACTGTATTTACAAGAATGTGTAGCACTTTGTTGGATAGGGGAGCGTTGTCATTTTTTTAAGTGGTAGTTACTATTGAGATCTGAGAAGGTTGTGGCATTTGGTTGATGTCTTAGTGCCACTAGCTGTCTTGTTATGGTAATATGTTAATAATGGTAATGAATGGTTTTTTAAGGATTAATTTGTAAATAAGGAATAAGGATATGGCAAAGTGTTTGAACTTTGTTTCGGATATGCGGTATTAGCACCGTTCTTCACTTGTTTCTTCAAATGGGAGGCTGCAAAAGCTGCAGTAAGTTTCTCAGTATAATAGCTTAAATTATATAATTTTATATCATTTTGAATTTTTGTTTGTTGATCATCCACCCCTCCCTCCAAACCCCACTTTTTCTTGGCAAATGCTTGGAAATTCATTTCAAAGGAAGCTTACAATCTTGAGAAATGGGGGTACTCCACCAGTGGTTGTAAGGCATCTTTTCTTTGCTTCCTTGACAGTTCTTGAATTATAGTTTTCTGAAGATTCACTTTTCATTTTCATTTTCCTCACATAATTCTAGTGTACTTCATCTACTAATCTGCTCTACATTATTGCATAGTAGTGAAAGCATTGACCTTCATATTTATATTTTGTTTTCATTTTCATTTATCCTTTTGGTTGTTGAATATTTAACACGTTAACAGAAACCAAAACGAAGACCATCTTTACAATATGGTGATAAGTGCCAGCGTTCCTCGCGCAGCATGTCTATTAGTCCTACTCTTGAACGTGTTCATGTCAGGGGCCGGTCGCCAGCATTTAACGCTATAGCATCCACTTTTGAGAAGCCTAAAGATATGAACCTTTCAAACCCACCTCCAATTGTGAGAAAAGTGTATCCAAAATCAGGGACAGCAAACTTGAATACTCTTTCTCTTGGTCTTGGATCTAAGTCTTTAGCCATAGCTCGGCTTACTTCTAGTTTTGAAATGCCTTCAAAACGGGGAAAGTTGATACCTCAGTCGCTTAGAGGTATGAAATAATAAACTTGATGAGTTTCCTCCTCCATTGATATTTGATTTCAGTAAGATTTTGCTTTAATGTAATATACCTCATCTGTTTCTTGTGTTGTTATGGTGTAAAGTGACTTCCAATACACTCAAATCAAACCCAAAAAGAAGTGATAGTGAGGATTCTATGAGCAGCAGATTAGAATCTCTTACAGAGGAAGATGCAAAAGAAGGTGAAGCTGACGATGATGAAGGACTCCCAGTTTATCTGTATGATAGCGTTAACACAGCTTCTACCAATCTAGTACCAGACATTGATGTGACTAAACGAGAGGTATAAGTTTTTTCTTAAGGTGATTCAAAGATGATAGCTAAGATGTTACACATATTATATTAAGCAGTTTAGTCAAACATATTAAACCATCTAACAGTTCTCAGCTATCATCTTCATATAAAATCACCTTCATCTTAGTCACCTTTTCTTAATACCTTCAAAACTGTATTTATAAGATTTATTCATTTTGGTTCTTACTTGTTTGAACTACATGCATGCAGGCTTATCTGTCAGCAATAGAGTTCAAAGAAAAACTTGGCATGACGAAGACTGAATTTTACAAGTTGCCGAAATGGAAACAAAACAAACTCAAAGTGACCGTTCAATTGTTCTAAGGTTTACATTATACTTTGCCTCGTGTTGATTCAATGCAGTTCAAGTTACAGGTAGAAGGAAACTTTTCCTGTCACTGTCTACATATTTTTTAACTTCCACATTGTTGTCTGTGCTCTTTTTCTTATACACCTCAGATATGCTATCTATTATGTAGTGATAAACTGGCATGGATTGAAAGGAACATCATCGGTGTTTTTTTAACATAGCTGCTTCTGCTCTTCCCAAGATGGATTTCATGATGTAGAGAGAAACCGGAGATTTTCCACCATTCTCCACCTTTATTTGTAGTGGTTTGATGATGTGCAGAGTTTCTTTCTTTGTTGAGAACTGCTTGAGGTTACCTTTATTGAGTTTTCTCTAACCATTCTTTCATTCATTATTAATTTTGGTGAAGCAATTTTGAGCTTGCAATATGATAATATCTTAGGTTGTATTGATAATTGAGGATAAAATTTGTACAGCAGAGTGTATAAACCACTCAAGTTATTTATTTTGCAAATAAAAGTATCATCTTTTTCTCTTCTTATTCTTGTTTATGGAAACTTTTTCTTGCTTTTGTTGAACTTCAGAGTAATCGTCTTTGTAATCTCAAAGTCTCTATAATTTCAAAATTATGAATTCAAGCCATAAAATTAACTACGGTCTCAAATTCTGAGTTAATGCAGAATGCTATGTTTATAGACTACTGGTCTACTATAAGAATATCATTTATTAAAAGTAACATATTTCTCGCTAAATATTAAAATTAATGTGTCCATATCTTTAGTTTTCCAATTCCAAGACAAAGTTACCATTTTGAAGTTCTTCTCCATTGGAACCAGTTCCTTCAATATCACCTTTTCCCTCATTATATCTACTACCATTCACATGCACCACATTCTTCTCCTGCTTGAGTTTCCAACTTTCAACCCTTTCTTTCCAGTCAACATTTCCAAGACCATAAGAATTTAAGTCCTATGATGGATCTACAATTCTTACTGGAACTGTAACAAGAAAGATATTATCAAGTAAGAATCCATAACAACCATGAAAATATAATATGGCATATCATCAGTTCAAGCCAAACCCACACCTGGTTGCATTTGATCAACATATGGAAGTGAGTGAACCTTGTCAGATGGACCTAAAGGGCCTGATGTAGTTCGAGCTGATTGCGTATCAGGTATAGCAGTCTCACTAGAAATCTGTACAAAAACTTGTTCAGTAAGTGATATTACAAATGAAGTAGTATGAGAAGTGAACTAAACATTATTACTTCAGGATTATGGAAATTGCTAATCATAGAAGCAAGAGCACGGAAATGCACAATATGAAGTAAGATCCAACCAGGGAAATAAGTTATTATAGTTAGAATCTAAAAATCCAAATTTGATGCATTACTTGGTGTCGATGAGTCAAAAGTGGAATTGGTTGTTCACGTCTTGAAGAGGAAGAGATGTCAGCATCTTCATCCCACTGCGGCCGTGCCTTGGCCTTTCCTTGGCCATAACTGAACTCATTCTCCAAATCATCAACTTCATCCACATATTCATCTCCATCCACTCGAGGATCAATTCAAAGTTAAGACAAAGGATCATCAGAGTCCAAAACAGAAAAAAAGAAAACACATATGCACAAAGTAAACTACCTTTGTGCCTTTTGTATCTAGTCTTGCACTGGAGGCAACACTAGTTCCCATTCTTTTGCTCATATTCATAACAAGGACGACAAACTGGAAATGCACATTCATTGCAAGCAACAAAGACATCGCCGCTGTCTGTTAATCCAACAGTTTCACCACAAATTTGACAAATTGATCCATTCAAATTCTTCAGGGGTTTAGGCTACAGAATAAAAGGCATTTCACAAGTTGAATTACATCAGTAGAATTTAAACCAGATTAGCTTCATCAAACTCTTATAAACTGATAAACAAAACTAGTCATTTACCATCCAAAGGAAATGCTCAAGCAGGACTAGTTCTAATTTTAGAATGGAAATTAGTTTGACTTCATTACAATCTTTGTGATGTATAATAAGAAAAAAAGTTAAGTTCAATTCATTAACAATTAGCAATAATATCACTATATAAGTACATAGATCTATAAGAAAAATATCCAATGTCATTCACATTCACATCAATCGCAAAACTCCATGAAAAGAAACATATCAATAGCATCATATTCACATCAATCGCATTATGTGACTTTTCTAAAGTCAAAACCAATCCAAAACATATTAAGATACATACATGTGAATCTAAATACACATATGAGCTGAGTAAGTTTACCTTTTTTTCTCTGATCAGGCAGCATCTTCAAAACTGAGCATAAATGAACTTTTAATTATTTAAGCAAAAGCTACATCAACCAGCCCCTTCTCTCGGGTATAATCCAAATCACCCGAACTCCCACTTCCACTTTAAACCCCAAAAAAAAGGGAAAACCAGAGTTGCACTAGAACTCCCGCTTCAAGAGGGAATGATCAAAATGCAAAGAAATATCCCAAAGAGGTCATAAATAAATAAGATAAAACAAAAGTAAAAGGAAAAATCTTCACTTCAAATCCCAACAGAGCTCAATTCATATATCAAAGATACTAATATTAGGTAACATGTATTGATTCTGAATCCATCTAATTATGATTAAATCAATCATAATATCAAAATGGCATAATAATAAGCACCACTAGCAGAAAAATCATAAAACATAGAAGTAATAATGATGGTCAAGAAAACCCACCTTTAAAAATAATACTACTTATATCTTTAGTCAAATGGAGACATTAAATAATCCGGCAAACAAATACGAACACAAACGTAAACAAAATATAATGCGTATGTCACTGGAAGGTTTATATGCCCACAAAAAAATAACAAAAAGGGAATGTTATAAATCTAATCTTCCGAAAATTCATAATAATCAAGATGGTGATTATTATACAACTTTCTAAGATTTTCAGAGGCCTTTCTTTTGACCCTATACGCGATCATGTTATGATTCTTCGACACGAGTAAGACTGCAATCTTCATTCGATTCCCATCATCAACCTAATAAAACATTAACATTTACACATAATGCTTAACTACCTAAATATCAAAGAAAGAATGAGAATAAAAAATAATGTATAATATTACCTTTATATTAAAATGATCATCTTCAAAACAAGCTATCATCCAACTTGCAACCCACACACCCGCGTCATTCCTAAATATCGAGCAAGATATATTAGAGTACTATATAATGCATAACTTTCATACCAATAACTACTACTAATATTATCTTACGATCCATGTTCGAGGGTGAAAAGGCCCTCCGGTTCTTCTAATTCAAATTGTGAAGAATTCCGATTCGGAGTAGTCTCAAAATCATAGAATAAACGATCTTCTAATACTTCGTCTAAAAAAATGGCCTGTTTAAGTCTATGTCAGAATTTAGTTTTTTAGTCATATATCTAGATAATTAACAAAAAAAACATAAAATATGGTTACTAATTTCAAGGATGTCCTCTTTCGCTTGAACTATTTCTCAATGGGCAACGGGTCTAGCAAAATGATTTGTCCTTTAACACGATTGATCACTATGAGGTATCAGTGTTGATGACCTTCGTCAATAGTCTCAGATACAGGGATAAACACCTAATCAAGAGAAAGTCATTTTAGTTATTAAATTTATTTCATACCCATATTTGCTAATTTGAATTTAAAAATGCTATAAACTTCTTGAATAACAAGCATTAAGTTATGTTATATGGTGTATGCAACAATTTTTACTCTTTTTAAGTAGTCGACTTTGCCCAAATAAATATCTGTGATGCAAGACGGCAGACAGCTGGGATCCATTTTTGTCTTCTCTAACAACTGCATTATTTTTGCCACTTGTTTATATGCGCAATAAAAATAACAAATACCAGCATTATTTTAGTGTTATTTCTCTGATATGCTTACCGCAAAAATTGTAGGTAAAAATCAATAACCACTTTCTCTGGTCAACTATATCTTTATCATATCTGCTACTAAGTCTAGCACAAGAGAAACAATTGGCTTGCCTGGCATCAAACTCTTGAATACATCTCTGTGAGCTGTATGATCTGAAAACACTATATCCTCCTCATCGCTGCCAAAGATAAATTAACGTAAATAAAAATAGCTAAAAAAATTCACAACGCCGTTAAAAAATACCTCCGGGTAGTTTTCCTGACATGATTTCCAAAAATTCCTTCAGTGCCCACTTGAAAGTTTTGGACCTTTCATCTAAGAGCAGAGCGCATCCAAAAATAGTTGTTTGGCCATGGTGGTTGGTCCCTGAAAATATGACTAAGGACTTGTTGTAGACATTTTTCTTGTAAGTGGTGTCAAAAGCGAGTACATCGCCAAAACATTCGTAATCAACAACGCTTGCTCCATCAGCCCACACCAAATTATCCAACCTACCATCCTTTAAGGTGAACTTTCCTAGAAATAATGGGTCACTGTCTGCCTTGGACAATAGATAGGCCAACGTAGCAAATGCATCACCATCTTTCACTTTGTCACGCCGAGTCTTACTAATGTGGTTATGTAAGTCTTTGTTGGTAAAACCCACTTTATCATATCCACCTTTTTGGAAAACAATGTAACCCATTATGTGGCAAGTTTTAACACCACATGCTCGCAAGCTGTCTGCTTGTATTTTATCGGCCTCATTAAGCCCACGATTCGCGGTAATAAGATGTCTGTACTTAGGTGGACACAGTGGATGATTGTGTTCACTCTCAAAGACACTGACTTTCCACTTACCCGTTCTATAGTGACGAATGAAATGAATCCTCGCCTTGCAGTTGACACGAGTAATTGCCCTATGCTCCCTTTAACGATTGTCCCTTTTAAGGTGCTTCCAATGTCTTTCTTCTACTTTATTGCAAACCAATTGTCTTGTATTAATGTTGCCATTAGCATCCACCGTCTTCAAGTCTTTTCGGGACACAAATCTATAGCACTGGGCATATTTGGCATAAAATTCACAAACTTGAGATTCTGTATCAAACACCAGTCCCCATATGTCTTCGATGGTCAAATCAGTTATCAACTTTTCAAAACCATCAACATTAATTATATCTGCCTCTGCTTCATCTACAGTTACATCCACCATATCATCACTTTCATCGGAACTGCACTCATACTCAACACTTAAATCCTCCGATTGATCACCATCCTTATATGACTCTTTGTCATCATTCTCTATGACTGAACTTAAAATTTTAACATGTTAGGTACTAAATAAATGCTAGGAGAATGGAATAGGCAAAATGAACTCAATTTTTTATGATTATAATTATTGGTCAATCAAATTCTATGAAACCTAAGAGCTATTAGTGCATAAGAATGTTATTTATATGACAACTAAGAGTTACGGAAAAAAATTCTCTAACTTATTAACTTTCTATGGTCTTTCTTTTGAAAACAAGAATACAACAGATTCAAATAAATATGAAATGACTTATTATCTAGGAGCATAAAGAAGGAAAATTGAGTATGATCCACTATAATTTTCTTTTTATTCTTTTTGCACTTTTTCTAGTGATAAAATTCACTCAATGCACTTATTTTATTTCAACTACCCTGTTTTAAGATCACAATTTTAGTCACATGCTTCTCAGGTAACTTACCTAGGGGAAAAGTGTTCTATTTGATAAGGTAAGGATAACAATAAGCAGGAGTTAATCCTTTTGATCATTAGGGAGTAATTAGCTACTTAAGTATTAGTGATCAGTTTCAGTATTTGTATCAACTTTGCACAATGAGTAAGATTTCTCTATTCGCACTAAATAATGCAGGCACCTAATTCAACTAACAAAAAGTGGTGGAATCCCATTAAATTTTCAATTTGTTGAGCATCATAAGGTTGGTTTTTCTCCAATCCCCATCCATCATTTTATATTTGAATGAGTTAATAAAATTATTTATCATGCATTTTGCAGACCCTAACATTTACTTTTACTTCTATGGGCAAGGAGAGGGTATGGAATCTAGATGGTGAGATATTTGAAGCTCATCAACTTTCAGCTCAAGTATTCCGTGGCCTTGTGTGCTTATTTGCATCTGGTCCTCAAGTTTAAGTCCATGAATGCTTTGTTTATATTTATTTCCTTTTCCTTTTTTTTTTGTTACAAGGAAAATCATGAGTAAGCTATTCAATTCAACATAGGTTGTTACATCTAAAACAATGTTTCCTCATGTAATATAATTATATAAATGTAGTAATGCCTAATCGCCAATTTTTGAAGCATGTTATTACATAGCATGCAGAGAAAATTTCAAGCATATGAAGCTTTTTTTTGTGCTAAGTTCAAGATTTTTTATTTCTATTATTAGTGTTCCATATAATCTAGAGAAAAGGTCTAGGTATCCTTTATAACTTATAAGCCTTAGCTTCAGCAACCTGAAATGGCAATTGTGTGCATAAGAAACAGTCTTTTAAAAACTTTCTGTAACATAGAATTGGAAATCTTGAAACACAGCTTCACTAGTGTTAACAACAAATAATGGGAAATCCCATGAATTCTTTAAGTCATTTCTTGGTTTTTCTACCAATGTTATTTTTTTCGAAACTTAGTACTAAAATGTCACTTCTTGAAACTAATTATTCAAATATTACCTTTTCTATATTACTTATTATAAACAACTATATAGTAAATTAGTTGTCACTATGGCAGTGATGTTCTATTAGAATATTTACCAAACATCTATTTCCTAATTTTTATACCGTAATTATACCACTGTAAAATGAGTTTGACTTCAAATTTTTCCCAAAATAAATGGTCACTATAAACTAGTATGCAATGAGGTGTAGAATTCTCCTCAAACCTGAATAATGCGACCACGACCAGAGAGGACGGGAGCAGAGCGGAGAAGAGCGACGGAATAGGACTATGAGTTATAGAACGCGGGACTCCACCACTTCGGCAACGACGCTCGCGATTGCCTATGGAGGCGCGAGGCTGGAGCTCCCTTGCAACTGACGGCGACAGCGAGAATTCCGGCGGCGGCGGTCGCGTTGGAGGAACTTAGGGTTTCCTTCCAGGGAGATGCTCCTAGTGAGAAGAACTGAGAAGACCAACCCAAGTTAAATGATTTAAGCACAATTATATATTTAGCCCACTCTTGCACCTACGGCATTACGGCAATACTCTTCTATTCTGTTTTGTTCCTCAACAGTGGCTCTCTGCAAAGCAAAGGTGAATAGAGCTCATCATTCCATTTTTTACTCTGCTCAGTTATTTCATCTCTATAACTTCATGGATTTTGCATTTTAGTTCGTTGTTTATTTCACTTATCATAATACTGTTATTGTTCCTATGTTGTTATCACTGACCTGAATGTTCTGCGCTCCATCTATTTGTTGATATGTTCAAATGAATAACAGTTTGGTTACCCTGTGTGCAGGTTATCTGTTTGATATGGAAGGTGGAGAGAACATTCTAGATATCATTAATAATGATTATGATGATGGTGATGATGTTTTAATGGTTGATGTTGAAGAAGGAGAGTTGGTGGAACCTGATTTCTGGAATTCTTTGGGACAAAGTGAAGCTGGAGGTACCAATGAAGCAAATGAAGACTCTCATAATAAGGACCACAGGCTTAGAGCTCAAAAGAAAAGTAATAAGAGAAAGAAGAAAGCTTCAGGGTCCAAGGCAATTGATATAATCAGGTTTATTATTTTCTCCAATGTGAAATTTAATATTATCTTCATGGACTCATTTTAACTTTATGACCCAGTAGAATTCGGATTGTTTTATGATGTATTTAAGGCTTTTGAATCTCTTCATTTTCATTTAGTTATAGAATGAAGCATTGGTCACTGCTCCATTTTAATCCCAACCTTAATACAGTCTCTGAAACTTAATCGAATTAATGTGTAGATAAACTTGATTTGTTTGTATCTCTATTAACAAGTTTTGGCTGCCATCTTGTCCACATGATTGAATTTGTAATGAATTGTGTGCTTTTTAGATTTGTGATAGATGTGTGTCGCTGTTTGAAAGAGAAAAAACAATATATAGTATACATTGCTGTAGGTTGCCTAGGGACTTTTGCACTAAGCGATCTCGTCAGAGAGGTAAGTTATGCATTCCATGTCGGTTTAGAAAGCAAGTTTTATTTGTTCATTTTTTTTGTCCATAAGAGTGCACCATGTGATTTGGTAGTATTCAACTAGAAGTCTAGAAGGTATATCTAATCAGAGGGTCTACCAACCCAATTGTTTTTCTGTCATCAAAAGCTAATCAAGGATTTGTTTCTAATGAAATTAGATGTGCATTAAGATACTATGCAGCATCTAAAAAATGAAACTATTGTGATCTAAATTAAGTTTTTTATTAAAAAAATTGCATTCACAGTTTCAAAAAACATATGCAGATAAAATAAGAATTCAACAATTTGTCAAAATTAACAACTAATATCAAATCACATAAATCAAACCAAATTACCCTAATTACAAAAATCACACCAATGCTATAATAATTCAAATCACATAAATCATAGGGAGGGAATTACCGGAAGGGAGAGGCTGACAACAGTGATGAAGAATGAGGAAGACGGCAAAGAAGACGACGAAGAAAATAGAACCAGGAGGAAGACAACGCTCTCTGGAACCAGGAGGAAGGTGACGCTCTCTGGAACGCACAAGATGGCGATGTTCTATGACGCGACGATAACCTCGATTGCAAGACAAGAGAGGAGAGAGGGAGAGATCTTGCGTGCGACACACAGTGAGACAGATGAGAGAGATCGAGCAAAGAGAGACAGAGAGAGTGAGGATAGGAAGAGGAGAGAAGAAGATGAAGAATACTGAAATCTTCAGAGACGTGATTCAACAGCTGGGGTTTCTGAATCCAGATAAAGAACAATTTTGATTTTTTGTTTTTTATATGTTTTTGTTTTGTTGTTTAAATTATTTGAAACTATAAAATTATGATTAATTGAATTCTAAAATTTGATTAATTTAAAAGGGTATTTTTGTCTAATCAAATAAAGTAAGGATGTTCTAACCTATAACCTATAAATTACGTATAATCAATATTATAACGTGCTATTATTTAACAAGAGAATAATGTTTATAATGTAAGCTATTAAACTAATAAAGTCGAATAACGTAAGCGTTTAATACTTTTAAGATCATAAGAGCTAGTTGTAAAATAGTGCCTGTCTGAAATTATGATGTTATGAATTCTTATACTATTTATGTAACTCTAAACTTATGAGTTGTCTTATTTAATTAATTTTAAAATAATGAAAATTCTTTTAATTTCAATTTTCTAACCTATAAATTACGTATAATCAATATTATAACGTGCTATTATTTAACAAGAGAATAATGTTTATAATGTAAGCTATTAAACTAATAAAGTCGAATAACGTAAGCGTTTAATACTTTTAAGATCATAAGATGTAATAGCTAGTTGTATGAAAATTCGAAATATCTTTCGATCATCAAGTGGATCTATTAGTCTTTTGATATTTTTGAGCCTGTTTTTAGCATTAAGTAAGGAAAAATAGTTCACAACACTTACTATTTACTATTTAGTACACTTATTATATTCCATTATATATCTTCCTAATATTTCACTTACTACCGAAGAAAGGAATTGGGATTAGAGTCTAATCTTCGCCAATGATGTAACCTAAGGTTTAGTGTTGTTTCTGTTTTGTCATCGTGCATATGGTGATCACAAAACTTTAGTAGAGCAAATGCAAAACAATTACTTTCCATAACAGCAAGCTAAGGTGTTTTATATATATATATATATATATAAAGGAGTATATAATAAAGTATTACATACTCACCAAACACAAAAAAGGTATATATAGTACAAGTAAAATACCAAAAGGTAAATAAAAAAAGGAACTAACCAATGAAATATTAAGAATTAATTCACTCAAGACACATGCATGGTAAAGTGATGGAGACGCCTCTTCATCTGCAGCTTTTAATTGCAGCAAGAGAAATGTTTCTTTCATAAAAACACAGGTTGTATCAAACCCAACGCGAGCGGTGTAATCGTCCGTTACATCTTTTAATTTCCTTTTCTCTAAATATATATACATGC
>NC_029792.2:7751590-7752681 GCF_000816755.2 Arachis ipaensis
AAAAACTAGTAATAAAAAATATAGTTACTAATATGAATGAACTTCATCATATACTGATGATCGCTTTATCAATCTTCATCTTTTTCTTTTCTCGTGTCAATCTTGATAATTCCTAGCTATCATACCTAAACAGCTTAATCTTATGAATCCTGAATTTCTGATGATAACTCTATATTAATTAATATCCATCCACAACGCTCCCAGCCTTCTTAATTGATTATATTATTAGACATTCGTTATCTCTAATTTCTTTATATTATTAGACATTAGTCATGTGAAACGACCATATATAGAAATATTAATTAATCAATGCATTCTATATATATAAGACAACAAAATTGGAGAATACGTACGTACGTGTGCATGTCTAATTAAAAGTTCTTAATTGACTCAATATCACAAGTGGATGTCTATTTTAAACAAGAAGAAAGAGGGTTGAACAGGGAATTGCCTATTTGAAAATGGAAAAAACAGGAGAAAGAACTGTGCAAAAAAGTGACCGAAATAATATGTTCTTGTAGGAAGAGTTCTGGTTTGTCTTTAGTTTTGGCTTCACATTACATAATAACTCAGTTTAATTTTTAAAAATATTGTTATCATGTAAGAACATGGAAGTGAAGGCAAAGGAAAATCGGATTTGTACAAGTAAACATATATTTGGGATCTTGTTTTAAATAGTTATTCCATGAAAACGTATTCGACAAGAGTGGGCCGGCTAGTACACCTTTTTTAACCTATTCGCTACCCTTAGGTTTTAATTTAATTCATAATCTAAATAATCATTACAACAAAACAACTCAAAGCTATATAAACAAATCAATCAACAGAACAAGCCGCCAAATTCTGATCTATTTGTTACATGATCACCATTTCACAAACTACTTGCATAGTATTAGTTGGTGGATTTGTACTAACTTAACTATAAGTTGAATTTATAGTTATAAATTATAACTAGAAATTATAGGAGTCATTAGAATTTATTATTTTTTATCGTTACTTAGTCATCAACTCAATTCTTTTAGTCTAGTAATCTAACAATATATTTTATCTTATATTTTTAAATATTAATGACTAACTAATAATAAAAAATA
>NC_029792.2:7752704-7756061 GCF_000816755.2 Arachis ipaensis
AAAACCTAAAGGTTCCTTCTTGGAGCCTAAATTAACTTTTGTCTCTATATATAGATGTGTATCCCTTAGGTTCACAATACTAATTAGACCACACCATTTCTCTTCCCTCTATATATAATGCTTAAAGATACATTCACATACATAAAAGTAAAAACCATCTCTCAAACCTTCAACCTATCTACAATATACACATAACTGATTAATTAATAGTTACACCAAATATTCCAAACCCTAATTATCTTTCAAAGTTGAAACAATTCAAGCTAGCAAGCCTAAACATTTTTCATCTAACTTCATCTTCGTCTTGGATCTAGCTACTTCATATAGGAGAAATTAAAGAGGATCCTCATGCACGTAATGCATAGCATGAAAGCTGAGCTAAAAGGAGCATCCTCTATCTCCTTCCAAAACCACAGCCTCTTCAACACAGCACCACACAGTTCACTCACCGGAGCACTCAAAGGGTGTCTCGGAAGCCTCGACGGCGCGTGCATCGAGAAGCTTCTTCTCCACTGCGCAAGCGCCTTGGAGAGCAACGATGTAACCTTGGCTCAACAAGTGATGTGGGTCCTCAACAACGTTGCTTCACCAACCGGTGACACAAATCAAAGGCTCACATCATGGTTCCTCAGAGCACTGATCTCTAGGGCTTCAAGGATTTGCCCTACAGCCTTGAGTTTCAAGGGGAGTAGCAACAACATTCAGAGGAGGTTGATGACGGTTACCGAGCTAGCAGGATACGTGGATCTCATTCCATGGCACAGGTTTGGGTTTTGTGCTTCAAATAATGAGATTTTCAAAGCAATTTTAGGGTTCCAAAGGGTACATATCTTAGACTTTAGCATCACTCATTGTATGCAATGGCCTACTTTCATTGATGCTTTGGCCAAAAGCCCTGAAGGTCCTCCTTCACTTAGAATCACTGTCCCATCTTTTAGGCCACCGGTGCCTCCATTGGTGAATGTATCAACTCATGAGGTTGGCCTTCGGTTGGCGAATTTCGCGAAGTTTAGGGATGTCCCTTTTGAATTCAATGTCATAGGGAACAATTTAGGTCCCTTATTAGCACCTAATAATTCTGAATTAAGCAATGAATCAACTAGTTTTCATGTTGAGTCATTGCTGAGTCTATTGAATCCTAGTGTGCTAAACCTTAGGGATGATGAGGCTTTGGTCATAAATTGTCAAAATTGGCTTCGTTATTTGTCTGATGATAGAAAGGGAAACCACCGATGCCTTTCTCTCCGTGACGCTTTTTTGAGTTTAATTAAAGGTCTTAACCCTCAGATTGTGGTTTTGGTGGATGAGGATTGTGATCTTAGTTCACCAAGCCTCACATCAAGAATTGCAACATGTTTCAACCATCTGTGGATACCCTTTGATGCATTGGAGACTTTCTTGCCTAAGGACAGTTGCCAGAGGACAGAGTTCGAATCCGACATTGGACAGAAGATTGAGAACATCATAGGATATGAAGGGCATCATAGGATAGAGAGGTTGGAGTCAGGGATGCAGATGTGCCAGAGAATGAAGAATGCTGGTTACTTGAGCCTCCCATTTTGTGATGAAACGGTTATGGAAGTTAAGGGTTTGCTTGATGAGCATGCTAGTGGATGGGGGATGAAGAGGGAAGAAGGCATGTTGGTTCTCACATGGAAAGGAAACAGCTGTGTCTATGCCACTGCTTGGGTCCCCAGTGAAACCAGGGATCCTATTGGTTTCGATGCAACTATGGCATAAAACAACTCATAGTATGACTCATTTTTCTTATATTCATTATTTTATTGTCACAAAATTAAATGTAATTTAGAATTATATACCAAATTGTGGCGATAAAGTAATGAGTATATGATATTTGACAGATATACATGCATGCAAACACATCTGACATCTCTATGATTGTGTTTATGTCTTAGTTTAGGTATCAAATGTGATGAGTAACAAGAAAAATGAGTTACGTGTTATACTGGACACGTCAACATACATAACACATGATCACAAGATTCCAAAGTTAATTTGGGATACGCTGCAATTGATACTGAAATTATTATTACAAGAAGGAAAAAGAAGAGAAAAGAAAAAAACGGCTGCATTTTAAGAATTGTTTTTCGTGTGGCTAGATTTGTAATGAAGCTCAAATACATTGGATCACATGAAAGGCAAAAAGGAGATATGTGTACAATGTACTTTGTATGAGACAAATTAAAAAATTGTCTCTTCTTTGCATTATTGTTTTTTCTTTTTATGCAGCTTTAATATTCGTTTTTATTATCACAGCCTTGAGTACGGGTAGGTTGTATGAACTATGAAGAGAAAGAAAAATGAATCTGTCTTATTATATACTCAGTTCTAATAATAATACTAAGCATTTCGGATTAGCAAACTTTGTATCAAAACAAAAAATAACAAATGTGTTAGCATTTTAGGTAATGTACCTCAATATATAATATCATAGTTTTGTTGTATTTAATGGCTGATTCAGAAATTTACTGTTAGTTCCTCTCAATGGAAAGAATTTTTCAAGAGGTACCAATGAATATAACACATTTTGATTTTTGATGAGTAGTTAGTTAGGCTGTTATGTGTTGTGCATGAGAATATAGATAGGTACAGAAAGGACCACACAGAAAGTTAAATTTAATTTTATGAGTAGTCTTCTTCAGTATGAAGAGTCACAGGCTAAGGCCAAACAACTATATTCGGAGTTGTATTGGTGATAATGATAAGTCATGGAGGTAAATTGACGAACCCATGGCAGTAATGGGTCCAGATGGGACCGTGATTTTGTTAATTTTGTTTGTGTTTATTGGTACTGGAAAGCAAATTGCATGGTTCATGTCTTCGTGAGACCACAAAAAGAGTTAATATAGTAAAAAATAAATTCCGACCTGCCGGATTCGAACCAGCGACCTAAGGATTACTGGGATTAACCACTACAGTCCTCCGCTCTACCAACTGAGCTAAGGTCGGATGATGTTTTGTTAAGTCTATAAATTTTTGAAGTTCCTTACTTCTCCTGGAGTCCACCAGCAGAAGTTAAATAGATAAAGGAAAAATTCGTCGACAGCAGGATTCGAACCTGCGCAGGCAAAGCCCAACAGATTTCGAGTCTGTCTCCTTAACCACTCGGACACATCGACCTTTTTTCGAAGTTCCTCATTAATCTATTAAGTACGTGTCACAATGCAAATTATTTTTAAATTCTTCCTAGCTCCCTGTTAATCTTTTATTAAGAAACTACATTTGAGTGATCAATAACAAGTACCAACTATATATAGCTTAGATAAATGTTAGGAAACAATTAGATTTTATTATTTTTGGCTATTAATATTTAAAAATATATAATAAAGTATATTG
>NC_029792.2:7756120-7760244 GCF_000816755.2 Arachis ipaensis
TGTTATATTATATAAAATAATATTAATGATAAAAAAATAATAAATTCTGATGATCTTTTAATATTTTTAGTATAGTTTATTCATATAAATAAGGTTATTTATGTAATGTCTATGACGCGGAAGCAAGTACCAAGTAGAGTTAGTAGGTTAATTATATTAGTTAATTGTAATAAGAAAATACAAGTTTTATATTGTTTAGAATAGTGAACTTTGTGTTATGTATTAGTCCGAAGTTATGAAGGCTTTTCCTTCTTTCATTAGTATAAATAATTCATGTACCTTTTATTTATGAAATAGGATTTGAAGTTGATTTGAATATGAAATAAGTTGTGTTTATCTTTTCTCTAGGCTCTTTGAGAGTAAGAGGTGCATCTTTCGCTTGGCCAACCAAGTGGGGTTCCTGACTATTTTCACTATAATGGGATTGTTAACCTCGTTAAGATTGGTGACCCAAGAGACGTCCCGGCGTCAGTTTGGTATCAGAATAAGGTCGGTCCTCGCGGCCTTCGCCTTGCTTTAGTAAAATTTTATTTGATTTGTGGTGTAGGTTTTTGGTGTGGATTCGTTAATGGGATTTTTTGGTGTGAATTCGTTAATGAGATCGTTTGCTGCTACGGGTCTTGTAAAATTTTATCTAATTTGTGAGTGCAGGTCTTGGTGTCGAATCACCAATAGGATCTTTTGGTGTGAATTCATCAATGAGATCATCTGTACGTTGTCACAAGTCTTTTCACATAAGAGTTCTTTCCAACCTAGGGAGAATGACGCGGGAGCAAGTAGAATTAGTAGTTTAATTATATTAGTTAATTGTAATAAAAAAATACAAGTCCCATATTGTTTAGGATAGTGAACTTTGTGTTATGTATTAGTCTCATATCATCCATGTTATGAAGGTTTTTTCTTCTTCTACTAGTATAAATAATTCATGTACCTTTTATTTATGAAATAGAGTTGAGTTGAATATGATATAAGTTGTATGCTTATTTTACTCTATCCTCTCTTTAGAGTAAGAGGTTAGTTTGCATCCTTGGCTTGACCAACCAAGGTGCATAGTGGAATTGCTAACCTCGCCAAAATTGGTAAATCTAAACCATGTCACCATGTTCATGGCTATTTTCACCATAGTAGGATTGTTAACTTTGCTAAGATTGGTGACCCAAACGACGTCGCGACGTCAGTTTGGTATCAGAGCAAGGTAGGTCTTCGCGGCCTTCATCTTCATTTAGTATAATTTTATTTGATTTGTGGATGTAGGTTTTTGGCGTGTAGATTTTTTGTGTAGATTTGCTAATGAGATCTTTTGGTGTGGATTCGTCAATGAGATCATTAAGATTATCACAAGTCTTTTCACGCAAGGGTTTCTTCCAATCCAAGAAGAATGCGCGGAAACAAGTAGAATTAGTAGGTTAATTATATTAGTTAATTGCAATAAGAGAATACAAGTCTCATATTATTTAAAATAATGAACTTTGTGTTATGTATTAGTCCCTCCAAGTTACGAAGGTTTTTTCGTCTCTGAATATGATCAGCCTATGCTTAAACAGCCTAGCCTTTCACCTTTGAAACTGAAAGCTAAACGAGGAAGCGAGACCTGAATTTGTAATTCCCTTCTTAATTAGACGCGTTGCAACTAGCAAATTGGAAGAAAAGGAAATGAGATATTATTCACTTCATCCATATTTATAGGAAAGTAAATAATGTAATTACAAGTTGTTTTGCTGTGATTGAGTATTTGTATGATTCTTTCCCACGAACCCATGATATATATATATATATTATGTTACGTTGGCACATTCACAGGAATTGGATCAACAAGCAAGGACTTTATTCTGCCCTTCGATCTATTGTCTGGTCGTCCATGTCCATCTCCATGTTGGTATGTGAATTGGGCAATACGGGCAAGGTTCATGGCTACTTCTATGAAGGATTTGTCGAATGTAGAATCCATCACTAGGCATCTGTTCATGTTCTTCCATGCTTCGTCAATCACACTTCTCAAGTACCTTCGTGCGCCCTCTTCGGAGTCACCCGTTTCATTCATGTAGCACGTCATTGAATTCGCGGTTTCACCGCACTCCATCTCTTCCTGCATTTTAACAATAACCTAAGCATTCTTTTTAAGCATAGAAAATGTGCCAGAAATAAATATGAATTCATATAATTCTTAATTGATTAGCAGGGAATAATTAAAATACCACTGAGGTGGCCAAATCGTTGCTAATCCTGAAAATGGTGGACGAAGAACGCAAGAGTTCGTGGTAGTTGATTAAGGAATGAAGTGCTTGCTCTGATGTTTCTTGGTTGAGTAAGAAGAAGGAGTGAATAAGACAAATCCCGCCTGAGCACGAGACTAAACCATTTTCCAAGTACTCCTTCAAACTTGGTACAACTTTGTTGTTGGACCATTTTGCTTCTTGTAGAAACGATTTGCACAAATCACACCACTGATATCATAGTATAGAGTATAGTCATATCAATCAATTTATGAATCCCCATAATAATTTTGTAGACAATAGTGAAAACATTAATTTAGTCATCTAATTAAGAGTTAATAAGACTTGATTAAACTTATAGTACATACAGCTTTTTTGAGATGAGGAAGGCACTTGAAGGCATGATCTTTGAAGATGTCAAAAGCAATCTCATTGACAGTGTTATAAAGTGCTAGGAAGCACAATGTCATGTAGTCTGGGAGATCGTTAATGGCATTTACATCCCATCTGATATAAAAACATGCATATAATTATTATAATTAATTTGCCACACTAAGTTATTAATAGAAAGATATACTACTAATTAATATAATGAAGTAACCTCTCAACAGCATCCGTGAAGAGTTCCAATTCATCCAAAGTACCATAGACATCGTAGACATCATCAAGAACGGTGACTAAAGCTGCCACCTTAGTAAGTTCTTTACGACAATAAGAAAAATTTGGATGTGAGACTATTCCCAGTGACCAAAAGAAGGATTCCGTTAACCTATCTCGAGCAAAGCTCAGCTTGCTTGCGAGGCCTATGTCCCTCCACCATCTATAAATGTGAAACATTGAGTTGGTCTGGCTAGTAACATTCAGGTAAATTCAGGTAAAAAAAATTCTTTTGCTATAAAACAGATAAATGTACAAAATTAATACAAACCCAAAAAAAATCTTATTCGATGGTCATAGTAAAAATATAATTATTCATATATATTTTTTATTAATTTAAATTTCTAAGATAATTAATTTCATTACATTTGTTTTTATTTATCGACTTAAACTTTTAAAAAAATAATTTATTCATCTGACCTTGCCATCTGTTTTAACTCTTGTTGATGTAATGACTGAACCATGTTAAAGTCAAGCTTAGCAAGCTCTAATAGCAATTGACTGTGTGGTTCCTTTTTATGATATGTGTCAATGTATCCCCTTGCCTCTACTCTGTAAGGGCTATGGTGAGAAGGAAGCCCCTCCAACACTCTTCTAACGCTTTCTTTTACTTTGTTCTCTGTCCCCTCTTTTCTTATTATGTTCATCATATTTGTTGCCGAAAATGCCCTTGCCTTCTCACATAGATTTTCTCCGTCAAAGTTAAGATGTGATGCCTCGTACAAACTTAACATTCCTTGCACATCATTGCCAATTTCAGCCTTCAAGTTTCCCTCATCATCGTTGAAACTTTCAAATACATCTGCACCTCAAAAATCATCGTAGTGGTATAATGTAAGTGAAATCACTTAAAATAAACTGAGATGATTGATAGAGTTTGCTAAGTTCTAAAGGAGTTGTGAAGACGTGTTAGTTTTATACACCTTGGGAGACGTGAAAGGAATGTTGTCTGAGAATTCTGAAGAGGAGAGCAGTAGCATGTAGTGTTTTGGGTGTATAATGAAGTACATGTTGTGAAGAATGAATGCGGGAAAGAGCAGAGTTGATGTGGTTTGGGAACTTGTAGGAGAGGCCCAACCGATGAAGGTCGTCAATGAATTCAAGCAAGCTCAGGGGCTCCATGTCTGAACTATTCATCATTATGTGTCCCACCTTCTCCTCTAGCTTTTTTGCCCTTTCTTCAATTATTTCAACCTGCACCGTATCAAAATTTCCAATTATTCTCGTTCTTTTAATTTAATATCTATATCGGTG
>NC_029792.2:7760319-7761889 GCF_000816755.2 Arachis ipaensis
AGTCATCTCATTCTTACTTTAAAATTCTCCCTATATACAGATATCTTTTTCTACCCCTCTTCATCTTCAAAGAATGATTTTTATCCATAGAGGAGTGCTAGGGGACCAGTAGAATTTGTGATATGTAGCCATCAATTAGCCATCATATGTGTTTTTAATGGTGGGAGATGACATCCAATAGTATAAGATTATTCATTTCTCTTTTGATGGTTAACTGCTGGCCAACTTTTAATAAAACTGCTGGCCCCCTAGACTTTCTCTTATCGATATTCTCATCCTACGTGTACGATACACTTATGCTTAGGAATATTATCTATTATTGCTATATATATAACTCTAGTATCATATACTACCGGCATGTGTAGGGTTGCATATGGTCCGCTTGGCCCGGGACATTTTAAAAATTAATTTGATACAATTTTATCGGATTTAATATTGAATAAGAGGCTTAAAAATAGATTCGATCATTATTTTGATCAAGACGAATTCAGCGTTGTCCAATCTATTCACATGAAGCAAAAATATGATTATGGTATTGATGATGAGACTTTTCCTTAACTATTGAAAAGATAGAAAGAAAGCAGGAGTATGAATTGAATATGAAGATACAAGGGAGCCCTAACTTCAAGGTGATTATTCCTCCATTTCAGAATTCGCTAGTTAGTTAGTTACCTACCACGTGATGATTGTGGTGGGACTGATGAAGAAATTCATAAGTCCATAGATTGGGCTGGTAATTAGCTGAACGCCTTCCAATTAACTGGCCATCATCCTTTTTGGTGGAGCCACAAATGACATGTATTTTTGCAGTGGCATGAGTAACTGTTTTGCGTCCAAAGTGGTTCCTATGTTTTACTACTACTACTCTTTGTGTGGTTGATAGGGCGTAGGGCAGAGATATCAACTCACTTGCCATTGTTATCGAGTTATCAACTACTATATATATATATATATATCACGTTCTCTCTAACACTATGATATTATATAAGTTAATAAGACGTTTTATTTTTGCAATGTGTGAGGTGAGCCTACTCCATTTATTCATAGGCCTCATAAGTCATCCATCAACTCAAGAAAAAGTACGAAAACAACAAGGTCTTTCGTTCTTTTGGGAATAAAATTTATTCATTTTTATATTTTAAAATAAATATATATTAATTAAAATAATTATTTTTTTATAATTAAGCATCCAACTTTTAGACATCATAACAACTACCTTTATATTAAGTGCTCAATCATAACAACTACCTGTATATTAAATGTTGTCGCTTCAAAATCAATTGTCAGATATTGATATTAATTTTGTCGTTTAGTTTCGTTTAATTTCCATCTTCTTTAATTTGGTTTAATTAAAAACAATGATGATATATATTCCTCAACAACATTAGTTTATTATTTTACTATATTACTATAAACAAGTTTAATGATTTTTTTTTTTATTGCAAGTTTAATTTTCTACTATATGTCATATATTTTGATGAGCGATGATTGATTATTTAATTAAAAAATATATAAATCAAAACATATAAATATATATAAATACATAATAATTAATTTGATCAAAAATTTT
>NC_029792.2:7762162-7762575 GCF_000816755.2 Arachis ipaensis
TGATCTTTTCTTTATTTTAGAAGAGGTAATTTATATTTTATATAAAATTTTATGAAGACTATTTAATTGTCTCATAATAAAATTTGTTAGAAACATCTTTGTCTGACACGTAATTAAAAATTTTATTAAAAGTAACGAATGAGAAATAATATGCCTAACGAGATTTTTTTTTCAAAATTTTTAGAGTAATAAAAATTTATTGGAGACAAAATGTCTTACCTAAAATTACTTAAAAACTAATTTAGATGTTCACTCTAAAAACAATGATGATATATTCTCCACCAACAATAACTTCAAATTATCTTCATTTTCAAATTCTGAAATGTTTGAATATATTTTATATTTCAATATATTAAATACATCCAAATATTTTTTTTTTTAGAAATTAGAAAAATATTTAGAAAAGGTGCACA
>NC_029792.2:7762612-7766968 GCF_000816755.2 Arachis ipaensis
ACATTATTGCTACTCAACTAAAAATATTGCACGTGTAATTTAATTTACACATTTCGATTTATATATACCATTAAAAAAGAAAATAGAAAATGGAAAAAACAACATATCGAATGTGTGGTCCTCAGAAAAATTTGTGGGTGCTATTTGGCGTTGAGCAACCATTAACATAGCTTCATCAAACTACCTACCATAAAATAAGGTGAGGTGTAATCTTTATTAGAATTATATTTTTTCTATATTTATTTGTCACCACAAAATAATCAAAAAGGGAAATAATATATTAAAAAAAATGAATAATTAGTAGTTCTTAAATAATGTGAATTTGTACTACTCTACCAAGGATCACATTTTGATTCGGGTTTGTTACTGCACATTTTATATATGTTGCATGCGATCAAGCACGGACACTTCATTGAGTTGTTGTGTCTGCGTGTCGGACACATTTTGGACACGACACTCACCGATACTCGTTCGACACGTGTGTCTGTTGTGTTTGACCGTATCTTAATAAAAAATAAAAAATTCTTCTTCGTACATACCTGAACACACCTAAATACTATCACGTGTCAGCGTGTCCTGTCTTATTCTTAACATATATTTTTAAAATAAATTTAGATATAGTATATATTATTATTTATTAAAACAAAAAATATTTTAAATACTTGATATAATTAAAATAAGATATTAAAAATAATTAAAAATTTTAATTTATATTTTAATATCAATAAAATATCAAAATATTATTACGATTTATCTAAAAAATACTTTATATTTTATATGTATGCGTGTCCCCGTATCATGTAAGATTTTAAAATTTGTGTGTCGGCGTGTCCCGTGTCCGTGTCAAGTATCTATGCATCATAGGTTGCATGTATTATTGCACGATCTTTTCACCAAACTTTCGGATTGCATGTGTATCTCAATATCTCATAACTCTTGCCATTAATTTAAGAGAAATGCTATTTGTACACTAAAATCAGCCACCAATGTATTTGTGTATTAATTTATTTTCAATATGTATTTGTATTTTAACATGTATTTTATACTGATAGTTAATTTTGATGGCTAATTTTAGTATACACATAGCATAACCTTTAATTTAATTTATTGAAAGTGCTTGCAACTTTCAATTGTAATTTGTGGCTAATAATAGAAAATACGAAACCCAAAATGCTATGTAGATTCCTTGTTCCTGTAATCCTGTCAAGGATTCCAGGTTCTCATAGTTTTGCATTTGCCTTTGATGGACTTTGAATCTTATCCTTTGGTCATTCGGAAGGAAAAACCTTAATTGCGCGAGTAATCATCAGAATAAAAGTTTAAGTTAAATAAATTTGAAGAAAAATGTCACGAAGTATACATATTTGTCAGTAAAGAGTTTATAACATGATCTTTAACAGATTAATTATTGCCTCTCGATCGTACCCGGAGAAATGGGTCCATATATAGGAAGGATTCTAGATTTATAGATTTCTCAATTCAATTCCCTGTTTAAATAAACAAAAATATTATTTGTACACTAAAATCAGTCACTAATATATTTGTGTATAAATACATATGTGATTTAATTTATTTTCAATGTATAAATGTATTTCAATATGTATTTTATATTGGTGATTGACTTTGATAGCTGATTTTGGTATACACGTAGTATTACTTTTAAATAAATAAATTTGCAATTTTTTGTAAGGAAAAAATTTAGATATAACACTTAACCAACAAAAAAAAAATGACTAGTTGTACAAATCACAAAATCTGCTCATGTTGGCACATTCACATTCACAAGAATTGGATCAACAAGCAAGGACTTTATTCTGCTCTTTGATCTGTTGTCTGGTCGTCCATGTCCATCTCCATGTTGGTATGTGAATTGGGCAATACGGGCAAGGTTCATGGCTACTTCTATGAAGGATTTGTCGAATGTAGAATCCATCACTAGGCTTCTATTCATATTCTTCCATGCTTCGTCAATAAGACTTCTCAAGTTCCTTCGTGCATCCTCTTCGGAGCCACCCGTTTCATTCATATAGCACGTTATTGAATTCGCGGTTTCGCCGCACTCCATCTCTTCCTGCATTTGGATTTTTAAGTATAGAAAATGTGCAAGAAATAAATATGAATTCATATAATTCTTACCGTTGAGGTGGCCAAATCGTTGCTAATCCTGAAAACGGTGGATGAAGAGCGCAAGAGATCGTGGTAGTTAGTTAACGAATGAAGTGCTGGCTCTGTTATTTCTTGATTGAGTAAGAAGAAGGAGTGAGTAAGAAAAACCCCGCCTGAGCATGAGACTGAACCATTTTCTAAGTACTCCTTCAATCTTGGTACAACTTTGTTGTTGGACCATTTTGCTTCTTGCAGAAACGATTTACACAAATCACACCACTGATATCATAGTATAGACATATCAATCATTAATTTAGGCATCTAATTAAGAGTTAATAAGACTTGATTAAACTTATGGTACATACAGCTTTTTTGAGATAGGGAATGCACTTGACTGCATAATCTTTGAAGATATCAAAAACCATCTCATTGATAGTGTTATAAAGCGCTAAGAAGCACAATGTCATGTAGTCCGGGAGATTATTAATAGCATTTACATCCCATCTGATATAAAAGCATGCATATAAATAGAATTAAATTTTGCCGCATTAAGTTATTGTTAGAAATATATACTAAATAATATAATGAAGTAACCTCTCAACAGCATCCGTGAAGAGCTCCAGTTCATCTAAAGTACCATAGACATCGTAAACATCATCAAGGACGGTAATTAGAGCTGCCACCTTAGTAAGTTCTTTACGACAATTAGAAAAATTTGGATGTGAGACTATTCCCAGTGACCAAAAGAAGGATTCCGTTAACCTATCCCGGGCAAAGCTCAGCTTGCTAGCCAGCCCCATGTCCCTCCACCACCTATAAATGTGTAACATTGAGTTGGTCCAGCCATGTAACATTCTAGTAAATTCTTTTCTTTAAATATTTAACTCACATGCTAAAGTTAACAAATCTGACCTTGTCATTTGTTGAAGCTCTTGTTGATATAATGACTGAACCATGTTGAAGTCAAGCTTGGCAAGCTCTAATAGCAATTGATTATGTGGTTCCTTTTTATTGTATGTGTCAATATAGCGTCGTGCCTCTACTCTGTAAGGACTATGGTGGTACGGAAGACCCTCCAACACACTCCTAGTGCTTTCTTTTACTTTATTCTCTGTCTCATCTTTTGATATTATGTTCATCAAATTTGTTGCTGAAAATGTCTTTGCCTTCTCACATAAATTTTCCCCCTCAAAGCTAAGGTGTGATGCCTCGTACAAACTTAACATTCCTTGCACATCATTGCCAATTTCAGGCTTAAAGTTTTTCTCATCATCCGTAAAACTCTCAAATACATCTGCACCTCACAAAATCAGTGAAATTACTTAAATAACCTGAGATGATGGAGGTTACTTATTTCTACAGAGTTGTGATAATGATGTGTTTAGTTTTATAGACCTTGAGAGACGTGAAAAGCATGTTGTCTAAGAATTCTGAAGAGGAGAGCAGTAGCATGTAGAGTTTTGTGTGTGTGAAGGTGCATATATTGTGAAGAATGAATGCGGGAAAGAGCAGAGTTGATGTGGTTTTGGAACTTGTAAGAGAGGCCCAACCGGTGGAGATCGTCAATGAGTTCAAGCAAGTTCAGTGGCTCCATGTCTGAACTATTCATCATCATGTATAGCACCTTCTCTTCTAACTTTCTTGCTCTCTCTTCAACTCTATCAACCTGCAAAGTGTCAAAATCACCTTATTTTTTAGAATTCCGCTAGGGAGTCAATGGAGTATTTGTACAATGTGTACAATAAACTCATTTCAGAATTCGCTAGTTAGTTAGTTACCTACCACGTGATGATTGTGGTGGGACTGATGAAGAAATTCATAAGTCCATAGATTGGGCTGGTAATTAGCTGAACGCCTCCCAATTAACTGGGCATCCTCCTTTTTGATGGAACCACAGATGACATGAATTTTTGCAGTGGCATGAGTAACTGTTTTGCGTCCAAAGTGGTTCCTATGTTTTACTACTACTACTGTTTGTGTGGTTGATAGGGCGTAGGGCAGAGATATCAACTCACTTGCCATTGTTATCAAGTTATCAACTGCTATATATCACGTTCTCTCTAACACTCTAATATTATATAAGTTAATAAAACGTTTTATATATGCTTGTAATGTGTGAGGTGATGAGCCTGCTCCGTTTATTTATAGGCCTCATTCATCCATCAACTCAAGAAAAAGGTACGAAAACAACAAGGTCTTTCGATCTTTTGGGAATAAAATCTATTAATGTTTATATTTTTAAATGAATTT
>NC_029792.2:7768717-7771217 GCF_000816755.2 Arachis ipaensis
CTTCACATAGGGAGAATGTCAAACAAGACTAATTAATCATGTCACAAATATAAACAAGAATTTATCTTATTACGTCATCTCCAACATTAGAAGAAGAAATATGTTATCTTCCATGAGAGAAAGTCTAACAAGACTAGCTAATTTCAATCTAAAAGTCCTAATTAACTCACTAATTAAATTAGCAAAAGATTAGCGTCAATGGAAACAATATTAGCTAACAACTCTACATCACCAACATGAGTTGGGTTTTCATGACTCAAGATTGCCTAATTACTCTTTCCAAGCCAAGAATGCTCAAAATCTACTCTAACATCCTACCAAGCATTTTATCAAACACTTGGAAGGCATAAAAGGAAAGCATAATAAAATGACAAGAAATATAAAATCTAACACTACCAAATGTAAGGAAATAACAATAACAAAGCAATTAAATAATAAAGGAACAAAACATGAAATTGCATTAAATGGAAATCAAAATCAACTATAGTTTATGAACATAAAAGTGACAAAATAAAGGAAATAAAAAGTAAAACTAGAAGAGCAAAGATGTAAGAACAATAAATTGCAAGGAAAAGTAAATGATAACAAGAATTAAGTCTAAATCTAAGAAGAAATCTAACTTAAATCTAACCTAAATTCTAGAGAGAAGCTCTCTTCTCTCTCTAGAAACCTAACCTAAAACATGATGAAAAACTCTCCTATGACTACTTCGTTCATTTTTCCTTCAATCCCTGGTTCAATAGCATCAGAAATGGGTTGGATTGGGCCCAAAATGCTTCAGAAATTGCTGGTCACGTGTTGCCTTTAAGGGAGTCACACTGATCCTACGACGCGCACGCATGGACAACTCGTACGTGTCATATAACTGCAAAGAAACTATGAAAATTGCATGTTATTTTAAAGCCCTGAATGTTAGCTTTCCAACGCAACTTGAACCGCCTCATTCGGACCTCTGTAGCTCGAGTTATGATCAATTTAGTACGAAGAGGTCAGGATTGACAGCTTAGCAATTCCTTCATTTCTTCATGAGTTCTCCATTTTTACGTGCTTTTTCTTCATTCCTTCAATCCAATCTTTACCTTCTAAACCTGAAATCACTTAACAAACATATCAAGGTATCGAATGGAATTAAAGTTGTTACGGCCTGGCCCAAACTCACGCGGGTTAACCCGACCCGAGTTCCCGCCGGCCCAACAACGCGCCCTCCACCCGACCCGGACACGCGTCTCGTACGGCTTGCACACAGCCGTGGGACAGCGCCCTTGAGGGTATGGGCCTGACCACTGGAGGGGCCCACTACTGACATGTATATAAGGGGGAGACTGGCTCTCCCCCAAGGTACGTCACATTCTTACACCACCTCCTTTCTGCCTGCACATATTCTGACAAGAGCATCGGAGTGTCTTTGCAGGTGGCACCCCCCTCTCCATACGAAGTGCTCGGGACCTCGCACACCCGGGACCAGGAAACCACGACCAGACGAGCCTCTCCACCATCCCAAGCGTTGACCTCAGGGTCCTAACCCGAACCGTCCGGTACCCGACTTACCGAACAGTATCATAGATAAATTTTTTTTATAAATAAATAAGTGCATCATAGATAAATTTCTCTATAAATTACTATTAAAACTTTAAAGATTCAATTTTTACCGGGTTTAGATCCGATATAGTTGTAACCCAAAAATATTTAGATTCCATCGAATTTAGAATCAGATTAGAGTCTAAAAAATAGACTCGATTTATATTTTCGGCTTATGAACGTTCCTACCGGCATGTGGCGTCCAAAAGTGCCGTGTTAGAGCTCATAATATGGAACAGAATGTTGTGTGTGCAATATACAAGAGTGACATCATGAAAGAATATGATTATTTTGGTGTTGAGACTTTTTTGACTATTTAAAAGAAACAAAGAGAGAAAACAGGAATATGAATTGAATACGAAGATACAAGCTAAGGGAGAGCTAAATAATTCAAGGTGATTATTCGGTCATTTCTGTTACCATGTTGATGGGGAAAAAAAATACACGACCAGAAGATGAATTATATGCACATTTCAGAATTTTGGCAGTTAGTTAATTAGTTAGTTACCTACCACGTGATGATTGTGGTGGGACTGATGAAGAAATTCATAAGTCCATAGATTGGGCTGGTAATTAGCTGAACGCCTTCCAATTAACTGGCCATCATCCTTTTTGGTGGAGCCACAAATGACATGTATTTTTGCAGTGGCATGAGTAACTGTTTTGCGTCCAAAGTGGTTCCTATGTTTTACTACTACTACTGTTTGTGTGGTTGATAGGGCGTAGGGCAGAGATATCAACTCACTTGCCATTGTTATCAAGTTATCAACTGCTATATATCACGTTCTCTCTAACACTCTAATATTATATAAGTTAATAAAACGTTTTATTGTAATGTGTAATGTGTGAGGTGATGAGCCTGCTCCGTTTATTTATAGGCCTCATTCATCCATCAACTCAAGAAAAAGGTACGAAAACTCTT
>NC_029792.2:7773227-7794982 GCF_000816755.2 Arachis ipaensis
ATCTTATGATAAAAAATTAACTAATATTGACTACTTAAAAATTAGTTTTATATATTTTTATATTTTTATATTTCAATATATTAAATACATTTAACTAATTGTTTTCTAGAAATGAGAATAAATAATATTTATGAAAGTGCGCATATTATATATTGATCTTGTCTGGAAAATAGATCGGCCTCAATTGCTTGGAATCGGCCGAGCTATGCACTGGAAAGCTGTACGTCCGACTCTTTGAATCCGAACTCCTTATGTGTGTTGTTGTGTGAAAGCGGTAAGAAGAGGGTGGAGTGTACCTACAAAGGCACTCCGAAACTTAAATCAGTGTATATTCTTGCTATATTAAAAACTTAGGTATCAAGAAAAGTTCTACTTCCCTTTATATGAAGAATTCCTTGTCTGTTACATTCTCGGTAATAATTGTCGAAAAATTGATATTGTAACCGACCTTATTTTACCGTTTGAGACGTCGGTTATGATTGGAGAATTGGCGTCACCGAGCTATGGCTCATAAATTCCGAGTAGTAACGGACGATGACGAGTTATATCATATGCTGATAACGGTTATGGAGCCGAGTTATAACGTGTAATAATGACGACCATATCACAGCCCCCAAGCTTAGCCTGAGGAGAGGTTCTTTTAATGAAGCAGGTTGAGCTTTGTGATGAGTTATAACTCGGCTGCGTGGATTATTGGGTGAGCCCCCAGATCAACATACTTCATTAAAAGTGGTTTGTTTTTCTGTACGTGGGGAGTCGTGTCCGTTGGTTTCTGAGGAGAGAGAAAGAGTAATTGTTGCATTTAAGTTTTGCTGGTTTCCAATGTTGGTTTCGCCGTTTGACGTGACGTTGGAAGTGGGTTTTATCATTTGGAACATTTGTGGCTTTATTAACTTTTGATGTTTGGAGTTTAAGTTGGCAATTTTTGGCGATTGGTTTTCTGCTTCCTTGTGAAGAATGAGTAAGAGAGGTACGGCTTTGTCTCCTTGTTTCTGATCTGTTTCTTCATTTTTCTCTCTCTCTGCTTTTCTTTCTTTGTTTGTATTCTGTTTTGGTGGGCTGATGGGGTTTGAGAAGGAGAAAAAGGATAAGGTAGATTGGTCCTATGATTGGGTAGGGGAGGATGTGAAGTCTCGGGTCTCGTTGTTTTCTGATGAAGCAGCGGTGAAAGAGGTTGATGTAACTAAGATAGTGAGGGTTAGCTCCGGAGTTCAAGTTGAGTTGTTACCATGCAGTGTTGATGATAGGGTCTATCACCGGGGAAGGGGATTTGAGTTCTTCTATATGCACAGTTGTGTCCTTGAAGAGTTGTGGGTTAGGTTACCTTTTACAGAGTTTGAGTGTCAGATTCTGAAGCAGTTAAACTGTGCTCCATCACAGCTTCATCCAAATGGGTGGGCGTTCCTTCGATCCTTTGAAATTCTCATGGAATTTCTTGAAGAGGTGCCAACCGTTGATCTGTTCTTTTCCTTATTCCAAGCTAAAGGGGTGTGGAAGGGGGGTTGGATAAATTTTAATAGCACCCCGGGTTTTGGGATTTTCAAGCTCTATAAATCTTCTTTTAAAGACTTCAAGGAGATGTATTTCAAAGTTAGGGGGTTGGAAAAGGATTTCCCTTTTTTATTGACGAAAATCTGGCTGAGAAATTTCCGCTCTTTTGGTGCTCGGAACCCCAAAATATACTCGGCCCGGAGGTGATATCGTCGAGGAATGTATGTTTGATTGAGTTTTTGGTGGAAAATATTGATCGTAGAAATCTAATTTCGATGTATGAGTTGCTAAAGTGGGAGGAGGATAAAGATGCTATTTTAGAGTATTTGGGTGAGTGTTAGGGTTTTTTCTGATGTATTTATTATTCTGTCAGGGATATCTAACATGATCTGTGTTTGGCAGGTGGCAAATATCCCGGTGTTTCGGCTGCGTCTCTAAGGTCGCGTTTTAAGAATAAGAATTTGGAGAAAGAAGTGCCGTCCTCTAATGCTGAAAAGGGTACTGCGACTGGAGAGGTTACTCAACCTCCTCGAGGTCGGACAAAGGTAATTGTAAAAAAGAGGAAGTCTGATGTTGTCGACCTTTCTGAAAATTCTGATGAAAAGGAACATGTAGTCCCTTTGGAAGAAATACAGGCTTTCATGGGTAACCATAAAAAGCTTCATGAAATTTCCGAGCATAGTGAGGGCTTTTCTGTGTGGGGAAAAGAGTATCCGTATATGGCTGTGGTGGACGAGTATTGCCAATCCTCGGCTGATGTTTCTCTTGCAAAAGAAGTTGGTGATATGGCGATCAGACAGTATATGCAGGTAGTGGCCGACCTTGTTTGTTCTTTATTTGTTTTGAGAATTTGTGTTAACTTTTTATATTATTATGTCTTAGGTTGTTGGGCTGCGTCTTGCCAGTCTTGGGCGTAGCCAAGAGTTGAAGTATAAGAAGTTTTCAATAGAAAAGGGTGAGGTTTCTTTGTTAAAGGAGGAGTTGAGCAAAAGCAAAGCTGCTACTGCCGAGCTTCAGACTCGGTTAACTGACACCGAGAAGTTGTTGAAGGAGACAAAAGAAAGTTATGTCAGAGATGTCAAGGATTTGAAGAAGAAGGAAAGTGATCTGGCGAGCATGCAATCTCGCCTAATTGAGGTTACTGCTCAATTTAAGGAGATAGAGAAGAAAAAGTCTGATGAAATTTTGGACTCTTTTGTGGAAGGGTTTGAAAGAGCAAGGTTACAGGTGAAGTTTCTAGCACCAGAGGCTGATCTCTCCGGCATGGACCCTGGAAAGATCGTGCGTGATGGCCAGCTGATCGAGGATGATGGTGATGTGGAAGATGAGGCTGATAATGTCTAATGTGTTATTTCAAAAGCTTTTTTGAATTTTTTGCTTTGTTATATGTAATAGTTAGTTACTTGTGGCACTGTTGAACTCTTTGTTTATTGGACTTGTTTGTTTGCGTTTGATGGTAGTGCTTTTTAATTTAGAAAAAGTTGTGCTTGTTTATTCGAAAAGTATTCCGAGTATATTTCTGTTGCGGTTGATATGATTGTCGAATATTGGCAGTTTGTAGCTAGACGAGTGTTTGAGTTTGTCTGAGCTGTATGGATAGAATTTTTGTTTTGACGATATCATACGCATATTTATTTGATAGAGAGCAAGATAATCTGTGCCTCTTATACATTTGAAATTTTTGAACCTCTAAGTACAAAGGTGCAGGTAGGCTAGCCTCGTTAAAACCTCTCCAAGCAAAACCCTTTGGGATAAAATCTTGGTAGTAGAAAAAAGAGTACCAGTCTGTCCCTGCTTTTTAACTATAAAATTTCTTTAGGGAAGAAACATTCCATGAATTAGGCAAGAGTTTACCATCTATTGATTCTAGTTTGTATGCTCCTTTGCCGAGGACTTCTGATATTCGGTATGGACCGTCCCAGTTAGCTGCGAGCTTTCCGTGTGATGGTGGTTTCCGAGCAATTTCTGTTTTTCGAAGTATTAAGTCGCCTTTTGTAAATGATCTGCTCTTGACTGCTTTGTTATATTGACGAGCTAGTGCGTGTTGTGCCGCTCACTGCTGTAGTGTGGCGAGGTCTCTTACTTCTTCTATGGTATCGAGTTTGGCTCTCCGAACTTCTTCCTGATTTCCGAGTTGTGTTCGGACCAAGTTTTGGGAGACTTCCAGTGGTATCATAGCCTCCGAGCCATATACTAGCCTGAATGGTGTTTCTTTTGTTGATGATTGTGGGGTGGTGTTATACCCCCAAAGGACTTCAGGTATCAGTTTGGCCCAGAGTCTTTTGGCGTCATCTAGCTTTTTCTTTAGCACATGTAGGATGATCTTATTTGCAGCCTCGGCTAATCCATTTGTTTGAGGATGTTCAACAGAGGCAAAATGTTGCCTAATTTTGAGGTTCTGCAAAAAAGAGTGGAATTTCTGATCTACAAACTGGCGACCATTGTCAGTGATAATATGGTGAGGTATGCCGAAACGGCAAACAATATTTTTCCAAACAAATGAAATCATTTGTTGAGATGTTATTTTTGCCAAAGGTTGGACTTCCACCCATTTTGAGAAATAATCGATGCCAATGATGAGAAATTTTACCTGGCCCGGTGCCGTAGGGAACGGACCGAGTATATCTAAACCCCATTGGTTGAAGGGCCAACTGATGTCAGAGTGATGTAGTTGCTCGGCCGGAATGTGTATCAGTGGTACGTGTTTCTGGCAATTGTTGCAGGTCCGGATTTTGTGTTGGCTATCCTGGTTTAAAGTTGGCCAGAAGAAGCCAGCTCGAAGGACTTTTGCTGCTAAACTCCAAGCACTGGTGTGTGTTCCGCAGATGCCTTCATGTGTCTCGGCTAATGCTATTTCGGCTTCTGAATTATTGAGACATTTTAGAAATGGGCGAGTGTATCCTCGTCGATACAGTGTTCCGTTAAGTATTGTGAAGGAAGATGCTTGTCGTCGAAACTTTTTGGTATTCTCTACCCCTTCTGGTATATCACCTGTCTGTAAATATTGTATGAAGTCGGTCCTCCAATCTGTTTCCTGTGTAACACTTAACACATTTGTTAGAATAACAGTTGGAGATGTTATGGTAAATTGATGTAGCGTAGATAGTTCGGATTGCGTACCGCCGAGCTTAGATAAAATGTCAGCCCTTTGATTTTGTTCGCGTGGTATATGTTGTATTTCAAATTTGGCATATTTTGTAGATAATTTCTTTGCTAATAGTAAATATTTTGATAAGAGAGGATCTTTTACCTGAAAAAGGTCGTTTACCTGTTGTACTACTAGTAGAGAATCACAATATATATTTATCACCAAGATTTGGAGATCCAGACATAGTCGGAGTCCGGCGATTAGTGCTTCATACTCGGATTGATTGTTGTTGGCTTTGAAAGCTAAGTGTATGGAATGCTCCAGGATGAAGCCGTCCTTGGCCTCCAGACGGATTCCAGCTCCACAACCCCCATTATTGGAAGAACCGTCCACATACAAAGTCCATTGCTTTGTATGGTCTTCTTCTGATGGTATTGTAAGCTCGGCGATGAAATCTCCAAGAATTGGGACTTGATTGGTCCTCTGGATTGGTACCTGATATCGAACCCAGACAATTCGACTGCCCATTTTATAAGCCTTCCTGCGATTTCTGGTTTGTGTAATACTTGTCTTAATGGGTGATCGGTTCTGACGTGTATAACGTGGCTCTGGAAGTAAGGTCGGAGATGTCACGCCGAAAATATTAGAGCTAACGCGAGCTTCTCTATCCTCGGGTAGTTGAGCTCAGCGTGTTGGAGAGTTTTACTGACAAAATATATCGGATGTTAAACTTTGTTCCTTTCTGTAACAAGAGCTGAGCTTATCGCCCAATCAGTAACTGATAGATATAAAAATAAATCTTCCCCTTGGAGGGGTTTTTGCAAAATCGGTGGTTGTGAGAGAGTTGTTTTTAGTTTGGAAAAAGCTTTCTCACAATCGTCGTTCCAATAAAATTTGGTTTTCTTTTTTATTGTTTGGAAAAAAGGTATAGATGTTGAAGCTAGGCAAGGAACAAATCTTGAGAGTGCGGCCAGTCTTCCTGTAAGGCGCTGAACTTCTTTGACTGTTTTCGGGCTGGCCACGTCCAGAACTGCTCGGCAGTTGTCTGGGTTCGCCTCTATTCCCATGCGTGTTAGTAGAAATCCTAAAAACTTACCCCCCCTTGAACGACGAATGCACATTTCTCGGGATTGAGTCGCATGTTGTAGTGGCGAATTTGGCCGAATATTTCTGTAAGGTCGTTGATATGGTTATTGCCAATTTTCGTCTTGGCGACCATATCATCCACATAGACTTCGATATTTCTGTCGATCTGTTTGGCGAAGACTTTGTCCATAAGTCGTTGGTAAGTTGCACCTGTGTTCTTCAATCCAAATGGCATAACTTTATAACAATAGTTACCGAAATCAGTAATAAATGCCGTTTTACTTTGGTCGGAGGGGTGCATGAGGATTTGGTTATACCCTGAATACGCATCCATAAAACTTAAGGTAGCATAACCTGAGGCGTTATCTACTAAAGAGTCTATGGATGGTAAAGGGTAAGAATCCTTAGGGCATGCTTTGTTTAAGTCAGTGAAGTCGACGCACATGCGCCACTTACCGTTTTGTTTTCTTACCATTACCACATTGGCTAACCAGGTAGTGAATCTGATTTCTTTGATAAATTCTGCGTTGATGAGCTTTTGGGTTTCCTTTAGTGACGCTCTTTTCTTCTCTTCGCCGAGTTTCCTTTTCTTTTGCTGAACTGGTCGGACTGCCGAGTTTATTACTAGTTTGTGACTGATGATTTATGGGTCGATGCCGGGCATGTCTGAAGGTGTCCATGCGAAAAGGTTGGCTTGATTTTGTAGAAAGGTCGTGATTTCTTGTAGTTCTGATGTGCTGATTGACGTACCTACATAAGTGAATTTGTTAGGGTCATTGTTAAAATATACTTTCTGTAGGTCGTCGGATGGTTTTGGGCGTTTAAGGAAATCAGCTCTTGGATCAAGGTCGGCGAGTGCGTGGCTGTTTTCCTGGAGGTCGACATTGTTGACTTGTTGCCTTGGTCGATTTTGGTATTTCATGCTGATGTTGTAACATTGTCGTGCTTCTTTATGATCTCCATGGATTGTTACAACTTGATCGTTCTGCAGGGGAAACTTAACACACAGATGAACTGTAGAAACAATGGCGCCGAACTTGTTCAGAAAAGGTCGGCCAAGGATAAGGTTATATGGACTAAAACAATCAACTACTAAATATTGAATATCATATGTTTTTGAAAGAGGATGCTCACCCAGTGTGGTTTGTAACCACACTGAACCCAGTATTGGAACTCGCTCTCCTGAGAATCCGGCCAAGTCTCCTCCTGTTGACTGTAGCATGTTGTCGCTGAGCTTCATTTTTTGGAATGTGGAATAGAACAGAACGTCGACGCTGCTCCGGGGGTCTAAGAGTACTTTTCTTACCAATAAATCCCCTACCTGAAGAGTGACTACCACAGGGTCGTCCAAATTTGGTATGCCGGAGTTGAAGTCGGCGTGTGTAAAAGTAACTTGTGGTTGTTGATTAGTTACTTCAGCATCATGTTGTGGTCCGTTTACCGAGCATATTGCTCGGAACGATCTTTTCCTTGCCGAATTTGAGGATCCTCCACTTGCGTATCCTCCTGAAATGCAATTGATTATACCTCGTGGTCTTTCGTATTAGCTTGAAGATGCCTTCTCTTTTCCTCGGTTTTGTTGTTCGGAGGAATCGTTTGTTGTGGAAGGTGTGACGCGCTTTTGGATGTGGCAGCCAATGTACTTGTCGAGGTGTCCTTGCCTGGCCAGGCGTTCTAAAAGGTCTTTGGCTACCACACAGTCATTAGTGTTGTGGCTGTGTTTCTGGTGGAAAGCGCAATATTTAGACTTGTCCACATTCTTTGCATCTTGATAGGTGCCGGCTTTCCTTGGTGGTTTAATCAATTTCGAATTCAAGATCTCTTTGATTATGTCTTCTCTCTTAGTATTGAACTGCGTATAAGAATCAAATCGAGGGGTTAATTTAAAATTTTTCTTAGTGCTGGAGTTCTTGTCGTCGTCTCGGAAGTGTGACTTCTCATTTTTCCGAGCTTGTCTGAGCTCTTCGATGTCAATTTGGCCTTTTGCCTTCTCGCGAAATTCTGCAAGGGTCCTCGGCTTGGCTACTGCGATTGTCTCCTGGAATTTTCCAGGTCGGAGTCCGCTCTTGATTGCGTGTAGGTGGACCTCGGGGTGGAGGTCAGGTATACTGATTGCGACTTTGGTGAAGCGGGTCATGTAGTCCTTCAAGCTTTCGTTCGGTCCCTGTTTGATTGTATTCAAGTAATCGGAGTCGTGCAAGTAAATTGCGGACCCGGCAAAGTGCTCATCAAATAACTTCGCCAGCTGCTGAAACCGCGAGATGGAACCTGCAGACAAAGCACACAACCAATCAAGTGCAGGACCATCTAAATAATTTGGAAAACAACGGCATAAAACTGTATCTGATGCACCATTGACGATCATTATTGATCGGAACTTCTTGATAAATTTCTTTGGGTCTCCGCGTCCATCATAAGGTGTGAGGGTTAGCGGCAGTGTGAATCTCTTTGGCAATTCGAAGTTCATTACTTCTTCTGTGAAGGGTCCCACAAGGTCGTCGGCCTCCTCCTTTTCATCTTCAGGTTGGGGTTCTTCGGCTTGGGCAGTCTCCGAGACATGAGAGGGTTGGGAATGATGTTCCTCATCTTCTGGCTGATGTTGGTGAGTATCGTTGTGCTCTATTCGAGCATGATTTAGTTCGGCGATTTGGGCAGCCATTATTTGGTTCTTGTCGGCTATTCGTTGGTTGGCTTGTTGTAGCTCAGCTACCATTCGCATGAGTTCGGACAGTGAAAGAGGCGGTACGTCAGCCATGTGTGTGAACGAAGGTAATGGGACCAAAAGAAAAATACGACTTCCTCAGCCCCACGGTGGGTGCCAATTGATCTTGCTTGGGAAATAGATCGGCCTCAATTGCTTGGAATCGGCCGAGCTATGCACTGGAAAGCTGAACGTCCGACTCTTTGAATCCGAACTCCTTACGTGTGTTGTTATGTGAAAGCGGTAAGAAGAGGGTGGAATGTACCTGCAAAGGCACTCCGAAGCTTAAGTCAGTGTATATTCTTGCTATATTGAAAACTTAGGTATCAAGAAAAGTTCTACTTCCCTTTATATGAAGAATTTCTTGTCTGTTACATTCTCGGTAATAATTGTCGAATAATTGATATTGTAACCGACCTTATTTTACCGTTTGAGACGTCGGTTATGATTGGAGAATTGGCGTCACCGAGCTATGGCTCATAAATTCCGAGTAATAACGGACGATGACGAGTTATATCATATGCTGATAATGGTTATGGAGCCGAGTTATAACGTGTAATAATGACGACCATATCATATATAATATTAGATGAATAAATTATTTTTCTAATTAAGTTCAATTAATTTTAGTCTTTCTTTTTCTTATGACTTTTCTCTTTTTTTTTTCTTTTTTTTTTCAACTGAAATTTGTGGTTATCGATCCTTAAACTATTGAACGATCAACTTGTTTAAACTTAATTATCAAAAGATCAAGTAGCATTAACATATATATAAAGATCATGTTAGAACTTTACAAATTAATTATAGCGATTTATTAATTATGTATTGAAGTAAATAAAGAGACATAGAAAATTAGATTTTTAAATATTAAAAATTAGTAACAAAACCCAAAATTTTAAGGTTTAGTTAGAGCAGCAAAGGTAGGCAACAAGTTGAGGTGGCATGCCACCATTTACCATCAAAAAAGCAAATGGAATGGAAATAGAAAAAAACAACATATCCAACCGACAAGAAGATTTATTTCATATGTGGTCCTCAGAAGAATTTTGTGGGTGTTATTTGCCATTGATGAGCAATCATGTAACATACATGGCTTCATCAAACTACCTACCTTAATAAGGTAAGGTATATTATTTATGCATGTTGCAGGTATTGCACAATTTTTTCACCAAACATTCGGATTGCATCATTATCTCATAACTCACTACAACATTTGTTGGTTATTGCATCGCATGTTTAAAATAACACTTAAAAAAGGTTGCCTAATATATATATAGACAACCTTTTATACTAGTAATAATAAAATAGAATTATAATAACGAATTTTTAATCAACACACAATGGGTGATGCTGTTGATAAATTAGGAGACACTTATCAAGTGTTGTTCTATTACATATACAAAAACAACTATTATAAAAATAATATATTGCTTTTTTTAAGAGTTGTCTTTGAATTTATTTTAAACTTTACTTTTTAAGTGTTGTCTAAAATTTTTAATGTTTCTTAAAAAAACAAAAATAACCCAAACGGCAAGGCTAACTATTATGCGGAGAAAAAGGGGAGAAAAAAAAAAAAGAGTCTCTCGTTCCTAGCAAAACCCCAACCCTAACGAAATCCCTAACCCCAATCCATTCCAAATGATTCATTCTTCTCTTGTTCTTCAATCCATTCGATGATGACGCGTATTCCTTTATTGAGCTTCGATCTCAATCTCTGCTCGCGAATGAGCTTCGATCTTCTCTGCTCGCGAATAAGCTTCGATTCTCTGCTCGTTGAGCTTCGATCCTCTGCTCCTCTTCTTGTTGAGCTTCTATTATTCTCTGCTCGTTGAGCTTCGATTCTCTGCTCGTTGAGCTTCAATCCTCTGCTAATTGAGCTTCGATCTTCTCTGCTCGTGTTCATCACCGCCGGTCACTGTTCGATTATCACTGCTCGCATTTTTTGTAAGATTCTCGTTTTTGGCATTCTTCTGCAGGTACTGATGATTCTACCGTTCTTTCTCTATTCTATTTTAGCACTTTTTTGTGTTTTGAATCCTAATTTTTGGTTAAACTTGTTGCTGTGTGCATTAATTTTAAACTTGTTCTGCTATACTCTCACTGCTCCAAAAGCCGATTAAATCACGAACCTAACAGAAATTTTGCAATAGCCGGCAGCAGAGGCTGTAAATCGCTTCTGTCACCGTCATCGTTGTATAGCTCGAAGGAAGCACCAGCTTCACAATCGGCATCATTGCTAAGGCCACGGAATTGTGGAAACCTTGGTGACTGGAATGGGAGACGTCGGATAAGGGGCTGAAAAAGTGGTCCGGAGATGGCAAAAATCATGTTCCTCTCTTTTTGTGTTCATCTATACTGCCATCACAATTGGTATGATGCTGCCTCTTTCCTTTCCCTTTTTTGTTTTAATGTTTTTGGCGATTTGATCCCTAATTCTAATACTGGTGATGCTGTTGCTGTTGCTATTTGCAATGATAACTCTATCTCATCCTCAAAGCTCGTGACACTTTCTTTGTGTTTTCGCACTTACTGGTGATTATGACTATATGATGGAGTAGAAGATTTTGATGACTTGTTATAGTGAGTTTGAAGTTATTTGAGAAAAATAATGGAAGGACTACTTCCAATTTTCTTATTGATCTTGTACTTTTGTATTTTCTTTCACAAGTCTTTAATCTTCGTACAAGCCTTTCTCCCACCTTCAGCTCTCTGACCTTCTCTATTTTGCTATACATAAAATTTATAGACAACGGTAGTTATAAAATTCATGCTGGTTGATAAGGGAAAATTGATTTCCACACAAACTCACCGGCAAGTATACCGGGTCACATCAAGTAGTAATAACTCATAGGAGTGAGGTCGATCCCACGAGGATTGATGGATCAAGCAACTTTAGTGAGGTGATTAGTCTAGTTAAGCTAACAGTGGTGAATTGGGTGAAATTGTATTGACAGAATGTAAATTGCAGAAGATATAAAGTGCAGAAGGTAAATTGGCAGAAACTTAAAGAGCAAAAAATGTAAATTACAGCAAATGTAAAGGGAATTGGGTGCTGGAAAATTTAATGAAGCAATAAATCATAACTCATAACAAGTAACAGAAAGAGAAATTCACTAGGGATTAGAGATATCATAATACACAATGAATTAAATGGGTCTCAACTTCCTTCTCAATCATATGAATAGATCTATGGCATATTGAAATTGATTGGATCCCAATTCCTTGGTAATCCAATCTCTCTAATCACAATCAATGTTGCCAATTCCTTGATCTAATTGTCATGAGAAGAGGTTAAGCATGCTCTCTCATCCATAAGCCACACAAATTCTCAAGATCTCAATTCCTCCCGAATAGTGTCGATCAAGAGATTTGTGAGAAACTGAGCTTCAGTTCTAATTTCCATGATTCCCCTTCCGAAGCTCACATGGAAATTTAACAGATCCAAACCCCCTTCCGGAGTGAATGGATCTCAATCAAAACAGAAGTTATTTCTTAGCTATCCAGATGAATTGAGAGGAAGAAGAATTTTAGTTAATTCATATGAATCACAACAGAGCTCCTCCCCTTAATGATTGGGGTTCAATGGATCATAGCTCTCAGAACAATTGCGGAGAATGTAAATTGCAGAAATGTAAATCAGGCTTAATAAGAACAGAGATGTAAAATTGGCAGAAAGTAAATTTGCAGAAGAAAATTGCAGAAATTGAAAATTGCATTGAAATTAAACTGAATTCAGTACAGAAGAAATGTAAATTGTAGAGAAGAAAAAGTGTATCAAAAAGCCTTTTATTCTACTCCTACTCCTACTGCTACTACTACTCCTACTGTATTCCAGCGCCAGAACCATAACCTCCTAACCGACTTTCCTTATGAAATGAAACTGATGCCTTTATATAGGATTGCCTAAATTACAAATTGAAATGAAATTCAAAACAAATTACAATTAAATGAAAATCCTATTCTAGATGCTCCTTGTGCCTTTGCTTGAGTGATCTGAGTGGGCTTTGCTTGCTGTAATTCAAATGGGCTCAGAATGAAATTAATTGAGTAGAAATGCACTTCCAGGAGAGTGTAGCGTTCATTTGGAGAACGGAGTGTTTTTACAACCACGCGTACGTGTCCCATACGCTTGCACGTCATTTTGCTTTTTGGCCCATCCACGCGTACGCGTCACTCGTGGCCTTCAACTTGTGCCCTTCTGACGCGTACGCGTGCCATACGCCTGCGCGTCCCTTGTAGCGCTCTCCAAACGAGCGTAGCGTTCATGCAAAGAACGCTACCCACGCGTACGCGTCAGCCATGCGTACACGTGGTTCTTCAGAAATGTCATATCGACGCGTGCGCGTCGGTTGCAAAACTTCAATTCCAAATTTTAATTTGCTCAAAAACGCTCATTCAGATAACTTAGCGCTCTCTTTGCAATTGAGCACTGATCACATCCACGCGTACGCGTCATGCATGCATACGCGTGGGATTCCAGAATTGCAAATTCGACGTGTACGCGTGGCCTACGCGTACGCGTCACTTGTGAATTTTGCTTGCTCCATTATCGCAAGCGCTCTTTCAAACCGAACGTAGCGTGCGTTCTCGCGCCAAGAGCGCTCTCCTTGTTTAAATCATGGGCTACGCTTTTAAAAACGTGGCCTAAGGCTCCAAAGTGTGCTCAAACTTCGAAGTGTGCCCCAAAATTCCTTTTTTCTTCTTTTGAGCTTATTTTGTGCTTTTTTTTCTTCTTTTTCCACTTATTTCCTACAAAGTTTATAAAATCAAAAGATCAAAGAAATATACTATTTAAGCACAAAAACATTCAATATTTAAGCACTAATCATTAATTTCTTGTATGAAAAAGCATAGAAAATATGCACAAGATGACATGTCATCACTGGTATGTTTGTAGAAGAACAAAAATGGTAGCAAAAGAGATGTGTTTCTTCAACAAGGTGTGTGCTTCTATGCGGTCCTTACTACTAATGAAATCTGTTTTACTTTGTTCTATCACTAACAATGTGCTTCTTGTTTTAGTAATTATTATTATTTATTAGTTATCGTAATTGTCATTAATGCTATTTATTTATTTTGAAATGTTTTAACTTTCAAGCATAGTGGTAGTGACTAAATCCGGGAAAAGAAAAAAAAATAGAAGATGAAAGTTTTGAATTTCTCTAAATGTCTTTGAAAAAATTTTGTATTGGAGAGTTAACAATCCATATATAACAATCCATTTGCTACTAAGCTACTGTGAAATGAATAGCTGAAGATCTATACTGAAACAAGGATTAAGTGAAATTTGAACACTGTGTATATCATATATATGATGCTGCTAAATTTGTAGATAAGGTAGATCTTTAATAGAGATCATGTTTGACTATTAAGGGAGATGATGTTTTGGAAATGTATAAAACAGAGTACATTTTTTAAGTACCATGAATTTCTTTAGTTCTTTTGAGGATTTATTGTTAATATGATGCTGCATGCATGATGAATTTTGATCGCTTTAAAATTAATTATATATTATTCTTATTAATTAATTAGCCCATTCTTTCTTGTTATATTTTCCAATAAATAAATATATATCTGTAGCAAGTTTCATATGTTCAGAACTAAGGAATGATGTGAGTATATACATATGTCATATATCTAATATAATAATTAAGACTACAATCAAATTCTGTCCTTCTCACAACAATTCTAAAAACTCTTATTTTCAGAAAAGAGTTAGTTGTCACTTGAATCCATGCTTGTACTTGAAGTAACTACGTCATACTAATTAAAAACTCCTTTATTTTCTTTCTAATGCTTTAGTTTGTGCTCTTGAATAGTTTTTATTTGATTATAAATGGTTAATTATTAATATTGATGTTTGGTTTTTATTTTTCTCTTGAAGGATATTGATAAACAATATTTACGGATCTTTGGTGTATATAGCAAATTGTTGCGTCATGACCTCATAAGATATTTCTATCTCATACTTATTTGTTTTTATATGTGTATGTTAATTCTTTTGCACTTTTTTTATGTATATTGTTCTTTTGATGATATCAACCCAGAAGACCCTGATTTTTCTTCTATTCAAAGTTAGAATAGGACATTTTAATACATATATTTAACAACTCACCTATTTGTATAAGAGTATCATGTCTAAACAATATTGATGTCACAGGTTTCGCAGAAGCTGGGCTTATTGAAAGCAAGCTTTCAAGACGTGATATACAGTTGTTTACAGATGAAAACGGTGGCCCATTTTAATTACTTCTCTCCTGAAAGGTATGCATTTGTGGCTTCCTATATGTCTTTGGTAATGCATTACCATTCCAAAATCAGAGTTATTGCAATATCCCAATATATATATATATATATTTTTTTTTTCTTTTAAAACTTACAATATTCATCTTAATTATTGCCCTCTGTCTGAAATTTTCTATAGCATTGGATATAATGATGATATCCCTTCTCTCCTACATTCATTTCTACAGCCCTTTATCACGCCAAGATCTTGTTAGTTAAAAAATAGCCATGGAGAAGACACAGCTTCCTGAAGCTGATAAAAAGGTTTCTTAACTTGTTACTTTGATATGCTCAACTATACTCTTGATTCAAGTTACATTGAACTGATATGCTTGCGTTCATCAAACTGAATGATTGATGTGCAGACATTATACAAAATTTTAGGGTTTATCGACACTGAAAAGATACACCCTAATGCTTGTCCTACACTAGTAGCTGACTTCTCTGCTGGTGAACAGGGTATAATACTCTTGCATTTGGTATGTCATATTTCAAACTAAATTTGATTTTTCCTACTTGTTACTCCCCCCTTAGTTGTTTCTTAATTACTTTTGGTTTCTAATTTTCATTCGTTTTTTCATTTTTGGGGGCGGGGTGGGGGTACTCAAAGTTATACACGATTGTTCCAACCAGAGAAATCAGTAACCAATGCCCAAGCGGCTATTCCCTTGCTACCGGAGATGCTTCTGACGTAGTCAGTGAAGAGCTTGCATGCATTGAATAAGAATCTATGGCTAAAAATGCTGTTGCTGCACATAGTGCTTTGGTAGCTCAGGTTGAAAATATTTTGATAGAGAAGAAAAAGATCAACATTCTTAAAAAAATGGCTGACGAGGCAAAACTAGAGTTATATTGAGTTCGCTGGGCTGATGCCATTGTGGTAATTAGAAATTATGTTAGTTGATTACCTTTAATTTGTTCATAGTTGCTTATATGTGATAATAGTTTATCGGGATTTGGTGGCATATATACAGCTAGCTTTGAAGATTTTCACTTGATAGTTTTTGGTATATTGATTGCTTCATTAACAAAGAAATTTTGCTCTGTAACTGGTTTTCTAGTTATTTGATCAATTTTTTTTTTTGCAAATGTAAGAAAAAATAGGTAGTTAATTAAGAATCTTCATTGTTGTTCTATAACTATGCTTTGTGTAAAAGTTATTGTAATATTAAGTGCTTTCTTTTATTGTTGTTTTGGCCTCTGATGTATCCTAGTACTTCGCTCTAATACAAGAATAGTGGCAAAATGTACCTAGTACTATCACAAGAAAAAGCAATTGTTTTAAAAATATTTTCTATAATAATAATAATAGAAGAGGCAACGCCTCTGAATTGATGCCTTAGTAATAATAGAAATGGCAATGCTTCTGAAGTGATGCCATAGTTTAGTGCAATATGCAACGCAGCCAAGGGTTGCTATACTAATAGAATAGGCAACGTTTTTCACTAGTTGAAAAATTATTAAAAAAGAGAACACTTAGTAAGTGTTGCATTAGAGTCTGATTTTGAAGCAAAAAAGCGTTGCTTTGACTTAATGCAACGGCTGCATCTACAAGACACTCCCAAAGCGTTGCTTCAAGTCCAAAAGTGTTGCTTTAGATTAAAGGCAACTCTTTTTTAATCTTTAGACAATACTTTTTAAATGTTGTCTCAGACAAAAAATGTTGTAATGACTTTAGCCTTTGCAATTTATTAAAAGTACTTACAACCTCAATTTTAATTTGTGGCTAATAATAGAAACAATAATATTAGAAAGACAAAAATAATTCGTCTAAATTTATCTTATTTAATATTTATTTATTGCAGAATATATTAAATAAAATAAAAAATAATAAAATTTAATAATTTTAAGTTACCAAATATTTCCTTAATAGAAATTACGAAATCCAAAATGCTATGTAGATTCCTCGTCCCTATCAAGGAATCAAAGGTTCCATCATTATGGACTTTGAATCTTATTCTATTGGCAATCGGATAGAAAAATGTTAGTTACCTAAATAGTGTTTGTTTTGAGGTATTAAGATTGGGTGACTAGACTTAATATTATATTTTATTAGTCTGAGATTGAAATTAAAATTTTTATTCCGTGGCAAAAAATTTTAATCCCTTCAATACTTTCAAAAAATAAAAACACAGAAGACTAAAATTTTTTGAAACAAAAACTGAAATTTAAATAACAATTTCTGTCTAAACTACCCGCATTTCAAATCTTTAATTCTAAGTTGATTCTTTGTCCAAATCACACTCAAACTTTTCTTCTCCAAAACAAAACAACAATTTTATTAATTCCCTGAAAAATTAAATCATAGGAAGGTAACTATGTCAGCTTGTATAATATTTTTATTTTGTTATCTTGTTTTTAAGTTGAGTTCTTGTTCTATACTATCTTGATGGTGTGCCTGGTCCAAAAACATCAATATAAGGAACCGCGGTAGTGGTGGCAAAGCAAACACAAAGGCGGCGAACGACACCAACAACATGACCTTCGGAAGTAGCTGGTGGCGCGATTGAGAAGCGTTGGAGACATTATGGCGCGCCTTGCTCGACAAGATCCTTGGTCGTGTTGTTGGTGGCGGGGTTGATCGGAGGATTCTTCACTACTCGAGCTCAGGATAAAGGAGAAAAGGGAGGCTGAAATTTAAAATTGAAATAAACGGGGTTTAGGATATAGTTCTAAACTTAGGGGTATTTTAGTAATTTCAAAATTTTAGTCTCTAGCTTAATCTCAAATCAAATAGGATACTGAGATATAAATTTAATCTTGTACACTTTACACCAAACACAATACTGGAACTTATTTCAATCTTTATTTTCGAGTCTCCGTCTTACCGTCTCAGTCTTTTAGGTATCGTTTGTTTTGAGGTACTAAGATGGAGATTGGGAGACTAAGAGTTAGTATCATGTTTGTTGGCCTAGAGACTGGTATTAAAATTTCAATCTTCGTCCCCAAAATTTCAGTATTTTAGGTAGCGTTTGGTGGAGAGATAGAGACGGAAAGACTGAGACTGAGAGACAGAGACTAAGAGACAGAAATCGAAATAAATCTCAGTATTCTGTTTGGTGCAAAGTGGGAGACATAAATTGAAACAAGAATGAAATTCTAATTTAATTTGTAAAAAGGGTAAAATTAGAATTAATTAATTGAAATGAGGGTATTTTAGGTATAAAATGTTATTAAAGTTTCAGTCTCCATTTCTAAAAATTTTGGGTTAAGTACTGAAATCGTCCCTAAGGTCTGGGCTGAAAATCAAAATCGTCCCCGGCCTTTTTTTGTTATTAAAATCATCCTCAACGTTACAAAATGTTATAAAATCGTCCTTTTCCACTTCAATTTTATTTTTTTTACCATATTACCCTTCATTATTAATAAAAATAATTTAAAATAATATTAAAAAAATTAAAATAAAAAAAAATAAAATTGGTAAAAAGGACGATTTTATAACGTTTTATAACGTTGAGGATGATTTTAATAACAAAAAAAGGTCGGGGACGAATTTGATTTTCGCCCCTTACTTAAGGACGATTTCAGTACTTAACCCAAAAATTTTAGTCCCCTATGTGCCCACTTTTTGGAGGTATTGAAATATTGAAATTTTGGAGATAGAGACAGAAATTTTAGTACCAGTCTCTAAACCAACAAACATAATACTGAGTCTTAATCTTCCAGTCTCTGTCTCAATACCTCAAAACAAACGCTACCTTAGTACTTCCAAAAAATGAGGACACAGAGGACTGAAATTTTTAAAGACGGAATTGAAATTTAACTAATAATTTTTTTGCAAAAACACCCTCAATCTAAATTTATAATTTCAAATTTTACTCTTTGTACAAATCTACTTACTAATTAGGAATCCTTCTCAGCGGCTGTTCATATCAAATTAGGGTTTAGGATTTAGAATTTTAGTTTTAAATTAAGAATAGTTTTATAATTTTAAATATTTTAGTCTCAATTTCTATATCAAACTAAATAGAATACTAAGACATAACTTAGTTCTATATACTTTTACACCAAACATAATACTGAGACTTATTTGAATTATTTCAGTCTCTATCTCTTAGTCTTAGTCTCTCAGTCTTTGTCTCTCTTCAAAACACAACCTTAAAATCTCAAATTTTTCCAACCAATTAGTCACAACAATTGTACTTTGTTAGATCAGCACAAAATGTAATTCTCATTTTTTTTGTTATTTTTTAGTTGAAAAATAATTTTTTTTATCAGATTCTTCTCTTCATGTTGTTTAGTAGTGTAGAGGGGAGGCAATACCCCCAATAAAAAATTCCATATATATATATATAAAAGAGTGGCCCTCCAATTTAAAAATGTATGCCTCCCCCACTCACGTGTCAGGGGTGGGCCTTGGGCCATGGCCTTAGTTAATTAGTTATGAACAAAAAATTACAAGTTATGTGTTATCTATTCTATTATATAAAAATTGAATTTTTACACTTAATGATAAAGTTGATGTGGCATGCTAATTCATTTGGTAAATTTAAACTCTTTGTCTTATCTTCACTGAAAATTTCAAATATTATTATAAAATTTTAGATATTTTTTATTTTACTGTTATTAAATTATATATTATATTGTGTATTTGAAAAGTTTCATCTTTTCTGAAATAAGTGTGACATTATATACTTTTTTGGATACTAAAGGATAATGAAGTTGAAGTGAGCAACAAAATTGATTATAGTTTATCTTTTGGATATCCAATTAACAAATTTTTAGTTTCAAAATAAATTTGTACTCTATTTTTTTTATCTTTTATTTGATTTTTTTATAATTTTTTCTTGATTTTCTTAATTAATTATGATTGTAATAATTTATCACAATTTGTATTTTATAGAAAAAATTTATCAATCATAAAATATAGAAGACTTAATCCAAAAATTAAAAAATGTTGATTATTCACAAAATAAAAAATTATGAAGCGTGCTTTAATTATGTTGTAAAATACAAATTAGGGCTATGTAAAATTATTTTTTTACCATTAATGTTAACTTAAATTATAATAAGGTAAAAATTAAAAATTATATATAATAATTTAATTTAATTATTTATACTATCAAAATTATTCTTTATTATATCCCATTCATTTTTATTCATTGGTGATCTTTAATTGTCTATTTTAAATAAAAATTTGAATTGATTGAATTAATTTTTTTCAATTAGTAATATAATTATTGTGACATTTGCTTTGCTCAGTAATATTTTTTAATTTATTTAATCTGATTAATCATCTCTTTCTTATTTTATGCTAATTTAACTAATTAAAGTTAATAAATTTCAGTTATTTTAATTCTTGCATTGCAACTTTTTATTCTAATAATGTATTTCAATTAATGTAACAGCCTAGACCACCCACTAGTACGATATTGTCCGCTTTGGCATACAAGGCCTCACGATTTTACCTTTGACGATAGGGATGATAGCCGAAGTCCCCCACACACTTACTCGTCAAAACGCGTCATGCTAGGGAGAGGTATCCACACCCTTATAAGGCATGCTTCATTCCCCTCCCCAACCGATATGGGACCTTACAGATAAGATGTTGTTTTAACATCATTGTTGTTAATTGTTATTGTTGGATTCTCTTGTTGAGGTTACAATTTATTACTTGGTTTTGAATTTTTCATGCTTAACCTTTTGAACACCAAGTACATGAGAATTGCCTTTAACGAATGTTGAATCTTTTTAAGTTGCATGACTTGGCCACCATGTGATTTGAATCCTTTCCTTTGATTAGGCACTGAAAGATATATATATATATATATTGATAACAAACTTAACAACTTGGTGGTTGTGAGTATCATGTTTTTTCTTGATGAGGGGGTTCGAACCCCAACTTCAATTTTATTTATGTGTAATTTACATTCTTATATATGTTATAGACATATGATTTGATCCCATTAACTTGTCAATTTTTTTAAAAAAAAAATCTAAAGCTAAAGTACAAAAATATATTTATAGATATTTTACTTTTTTAACTAAAAAATGTAATATTTTTTGCCATATTTGTTGAAATTCTAAGTTAAATATGAATATTGATTTTTGAAATAGAATAAATATATTTTAAATTTTTTGTATTTAAAACAATATTCTATCAATGTTAGAATTATTTAGATAGATAAGTAATAGTGAATATAAAATTATTTAGGATGGATAGAACTAAGTACATCTTTTTATTGAAAATATAAATTTAAAAATATTATATTTAATTCTCAATAGTCAACCTCTCATTGAACCATTGTATGTTCAAAAGATTTTTGAAGAAATAAAATAATTTTTGGTATATAATTTTTTATAAAATTTTAATTAATTCAAGATATTTATTGTCGTTGATTATAAAAGTAAATTGAAAGAACAATTTAATATTTCTATACTCTTAAAATATTATTTATTTATTTTTCTAGCATTTTTTATTATCCAATGATCACATTAATATAATTTAATTCAATAAATTTATTTATCATCATTTGATTGAATAAAAATTCTATTTTATTTGAAAATTTTAGGATTTCTCAACCTCAAGATCATCCTTGTTAAATCATAACTGAGAATGCGGAAGCGTCCCTTCATTCGAGAGCATGATTCAGAGAGCTTGACTCTTGTGGTTCTTTGATCTTCATCAACAAAAACCTTCTGTATCTCTGATAGGACTGAATCACAACTCCACTGTGGGAAAAGAGCTACGGAGGCGAGTTTGATGTGTTGGAGACCAAAATCCTGAAGTTATTATTTATATTTGAGTGTGACACTCATTAAACCCTAAAACTCAAATAAAATAGTATCTATGGTTTAATCTCATTTATCCAAATCAAAAGTAATAGGTTTTAATCTCATTTACCGCAACTTTTATCACATTAGTGTCACAACGAAACCACGATGATCGCCATACTAAAATACTCAACCACATAGATCAAATTTGGATGAGAAAATTCAAAAATTACATGCAAAAATGATCTCATGCATGCCTATTTTTAACTGATCCAACTTGAATAAAAATCTATTTTATTCGGTGACAGACTAAGATGAAACTGCAAGGGCAACACCCAGGCTCATAGCGACAGCGACTAAGTGATGAGTTTGTGGATGAAAAGGTGAAGA
>NC_029792.2:7795437-7809177 GCF_000816755.2 Arachis ipaensis
TATTTACCTAGAGAAAAGGGACTCGGAAGGAGAAAGGTGGCGACGGGCTCAACAGTGACGGTAACAGAATAAGCAGTGATGGCAACATGAGTTGTGAAGGAAGATGGGAGTTGTGAAGGGGTAGGCGGAGATAGGCTCAACAACAACGATGACGGGAGCTATGAGGATTTTTGTGAAGAAGCCGAGAAGAAGAAGACTCTGGGTGAGGATGACTGGGTTTCTCTTGCATGGCTATGGAGTTTGGACTAAAGCTGTGAATCACTGAATCTGTGATGTGAGGCAAATCCTAATTCCTAAAAAGTGTTTATATGTATATATCCAGGGTAGATATACTTTAAACCCGACGATGTCCTATCCTGAACAAAATTAGCCCCAACTCGGGTCAAGTTATTACCCTCCTCAACCGAGTATAGACGGGTCGGGTACCCGCATATTCGGGTACTCCTTCCAAATCTAACCACGTATTGATGCTCCATTTATTAAGGGTTTATCGCTAAATAATGGATTTCTACACACACAAAGCGAGATTCTAACTCCTAATAGTTGTTTAAGCAGATGAGTGAGATGATCACTCAACAAACTCAAATCGATTAAGATAAATACTAATTATTTTTAATATTTTAATATTAAAAATCTTGAAAGTTTGATTTTAATTATAACTTTAAAAAATATTTATAATAATAATTACTACATATATTTTATTTAATTTTTAATAAATTTTTTTATATAATTTTATGTATTATCTCGTACAGTGTACAAAAACATACACTAGTTGTTAATATATAATCAGGTGATGATTAAAGGTCACCTTTTTTTTCTTCTTTCTTTCATTCAAACAGAAAACAAACTGTCTCTTCTTTTCTCGTCCAAGTGTCCAGTCTCGCTTCAAATTTCAATTTGCACAAGATATAAGTCTCACTTCCATTATCATCTCTCATTCTTCTTTCTGTTATGAATTATTTTTTTTATTAATTTTTTTAACAATTTATATATTTATTTATTTAGTTTACAATCTTATAATAGTAAGTTAGATTTTTAAAAAGTTAATCTAGTATATACTATTTTTAATTTTTTTCTCTTATTATTAATTATTTGTGACATTGATATTATTAATTTACAAAAAATAAAATTAATTGAGTTTAGTTAAATTACATAATATTTATTTATATAAATTTTTAATGATAGGAATTTATTTAAATTATGGGTAAGATGAAAATAATAGACATTTTTTTACAAAAACTAGTCAAAAAAATGAAAATGTTTTTAATACTGTTATATCAATACTAGAGACATCAAATATCAATACTTTAGATCCTCGATAAGATAGTTCAAAGTCAAAGCGCCCACTACTTAATCTTAAACAAATGGAAGTATGTCATTTGGTAAGAGATCTCGGAATACGACCAATGATTTGAAAGTTTCATCCAAGTAAAAGAGATAAATTTGTCCAGCTTATCTTAAAGTTGGACCAAATCAACCAATACTTGACAATTATCCATTTTTTAGTGATACAAGTTATCGTCGTCATTTTCGAGCTTCTTGGTTTGAATTATATCCTTCATGGTTAGAGTATTCTATTAAAGATAATGTTGTATATTTTTACCATGCTACCTATTTGCTAAGGAATCTTCAATCAACACAGGTTCAAATGTCTTCATTAAAAACGGCTTCAAGAATTGGAAGATGGTAAATAGTGGAAAGGATTATCCTCTTTTAAATTACATTGGTAAAGGCCCAAATTCATTCCATCACAAGGCAACAAAATCATATGATAATTTGATGAAACAATCACAACATCTTGATACACTTATGAAGCGACAAACATAAGAGAAAATTGAGAATAATCGTCATAGACTTGGAGCATATATTGATTGTATGTATTAGATGGTTGACTTTTAAGGTTTCGCTTATAGAGGCCATGATGAAAGCTCGAGTTCATATAATCGATGTAACCTTATTGAATTGTTAAAGTTTTTTGGATCTTATAGTAGTAGACAGTAGTGTTCAAAATTTTGTTTTGAAAAATGCTTTTAGATTTGCTAAATATACTTTAAACGATGTTCAGAAGGAAATTCTATATGTTCTTGCTACAATGGTGAGAAACTCAATTAAAAAATATATTGGAGATGCCAAATTATGTATCATTATTGTGTTGAAACTCGTGATAAATCTAAAAAAGAGCAAATGGCTATTGTTTTGAGATTTGTTGATATGAAAGGTTTTTTCGTGAATGCTTCTTAGATCTTGACATGTTAGTGATACTAGTGCCTTGACTTTGAAAAAAGAATTAGTATCTGTGCTTTTTATTTATGATCTCCAAATTGAAAACATTCGAGGTCAAAGGTATGATGGTGCTAGTAATATGAGAGAGAAATGGAATGGTTTACAAGTTTTATTTCTCAACGATTTTTGACAAGCATATTATGTCCATTGTTTTGCTCATAGATTGTAGTTAGCACTGGTAGCTGCTTTAAGAAAAGTACTTCAAATTCATGAATTTTTCACACAATTGACTGCTATTGTCAATATTGTTGGTGCGTCTTACACATGACATGATCAACTACAAGAAGTTCAAGAAATTGAAAATGAAAAATTGATTGTCAATGATAAGCTAGAGAGAGGTCAAGGGGCAAACCAAGTGGGCACTTTGCAAAGAGCTAGAGATACAAGATGGAGTTCTCACTTTCATTCTATTTGTAGCTTGATCAGAATGTTTACAACTGCTCATACCATTCTTAATAACATTATTGATGAAGGTACAACTTTTGATCAAAGAGGTGAGATTTATGGTGTCAACAAAGTGCTATCCTCATTTGAATTTGTTTTTGCATTACATTTGATGAAGGAAATTATGAGGATTACTAATATTTTGTGCCAATCATTACAACAAAAATCCTAAAATATTTTAAATGCAATGAACGTTTTCACATCAAAACTACTTCAAATTTTGAGGGATAACAGTTCGTGTAATTTACTTGAGACTGTTAAGAAGTTTTGTGAGAAGGATGAAATTGATATTTCTGATATGAATGCACGGTACACAGTTGGAAGAGGTCGATCTCGTCACCCAAAGATAACAGTTGAGCATTAGTATCGAGTAGACATATGTATTTTTAGTAGCAATTGACTCTTAAATACAAGAGTTAAATAGTAGATTTAATGAGAAAATCATGGAACCTTTGACTTTAAGTACTGCTTTGGATTCTAAAGACAATTTTAAGTTGTTTAATATTCAATATATATGTAAGTTAGCTTAAAAATTTTATCGTTCAAATTTTCCCGATCATGAAAGGATTCTTTTGAATATTCAATTGCAACATTATACATTTGATATACCGAATTATTTAAAAGATGTCGGGACACTTTCTGAGTTATGCTAAATATTGAAAGAAACATGAAAATCAAGAACTTATCATTCGGTGGATAGATTAATTTGCAATGTTTTAACTCTTTCGGTATCTACAACAACAACAACAACAACAGAAAGAGCTTTTTCAGCAATAAAAATTGTTAAAACAAGACTTTGGAGTAAAATGGCAGATAAATTTCGTGCAAATAATTTAGTCATTTATACTGAGAAAGAAATTGCAGCTACTTTCAGTACGGATTCAATAATAGATAACTTTGAACCAAGAAAAAAACGTCGAGCCCAATTGTCTATGTAAATTACAAATTTTCATTCATTTTAAGTCTAGTAATATTATTATTAATATTTCCTTTGCATAATTATATTTTGTTAATAATTTTTTTATAATTTTGCATAAAACGTCTAAAAAATAATTGAATAATATTTATAGATTTTAAATGTAACAACCTATTTTTATAATATTTGAGGTTAATTTTGAGATATTTGTGTTTAATTATTTTGATATACAATATGTTTAATTATCTTATAAAGAGTAAGTTTTAAATTTTAATTATTATTTTTGATATGGTCGGTAAAACTTAATCAAAAAGCAATAAATCGGCCCCGCACGTTATGACATTCAAACGTCATAATTCGGATTCACATAGAATAAGTATCATAACGACCTAATACGGCATTATTATCCTTCAATGAAAATTATTACCAAAAACGTAACCGTTCTGCTATACTTCATGTATAAAAAGGTACGACATTTTATCTTCGGATATACAACAAAAAGAATACACAATACTAACTTAAGCATCGGAGTGTCTTTTGCAGGTACACTCCCCCTTTTTTGGTTCTCTCCGCAACCTGATACATCTTCTGAACGGAAAGCTTGGACCTTCAAGCCTTTAGCTTGGCGTCGAGTATAACAGCCTGGTGCCGACTAATTAGCAGTCCAGTCATATCTAGGTTACTCACCTAAGAACAATTGGCACCCACCGTGGGGTCGAAGACATAATTTTCTTATCCCTTTTTATCGGCCTCAAAACCTCCACATCCATCCATGGCTGATATACCTCCACCAACACCTTTCGAACTACTTGGGATGGTAACTGAGTTGCAACAAACAAATCAACGTATGGCAAAGGAAAATTAGAAAATGGCAAACCAGACCGCCGAGTTAACCAATGCTCGGATAAAAAACAATGGTGATCATAATGAACGAGTGGAGGAGGAAGAGCATGAATCTGATTTGACACATGTTTCTAAAACTCCTCGGCATGAAGAAGCTCGGCCGAAAAATGAAGACGACGAGCCCGATAACACTGTAGGGCCATTTACTGCTGACATCATGAATTTTCAAATGCCTAGAATATTCACTTTGCCAACGACCTTAACTCCTTATGATGGGTTAGGAGACCTAAAGAAGCATGTCAAGAAGTTCAGATCTTTAATGATAGTAAACAGTGCTTCCGATCCTATTTATGCTGTTATTTTCCTACCTTTTTAGATGGTCCTGCACTTGATTGATTTTGTTCTTTGCCTGCAGATTCTGTTTCTGATTTTAGGAACTAGCGAAACTTTTTTAGGATTACTTCACTGCCTCTTCCATCTACCTACACAATTCTGACTACCTGAACAAAATCAAACAAGGTCAGAACGAAAGCCTGAAGGACTACATTACCCGTTTTACAAAGGTGGCCATGACCGTACCAGATCTTCATCCTGAGGTACATCTGCATGCCATCAAAAGCGGACTTCGACCAGGAAAATTTCAAGAAGCAATCACAGTTGCTAAACCAAAATCCCTTGCCGAGTTCCATGAAAAAGCTAAAGGTCAGATGAAAATCGAGGAGCTCCAACAAGCTCGGAAATCAGACAAGCCCCACTCTAACAAAGACGAAGATAAAGCTCGAGACAGCAAGAAGACTTTTAAACTAACCCATCGCTATGATTCATATACTCAGTTTAACACAAAAAGAGATGATATCATCAAGGAGATTCTCAATTCAAATCTGATCAAACCTCCCCGAAAGGCCGGCAGCTATTCGGACGCAAAGAACGCTGACAAATCCAAATACTGCATTTTTCATCAAAAACATGGACACACTACTAATGAGTGTGTGAATGCAAAAGATCTGTTAGAACGACTAGCTCGGCAAGGCCACCTAGACAAATACATCAACGGGACTATACAGAAACGCGACACATCCTCTGCTGACCACACCTCCACAGGACAACATTCGCGAGACAAAGAGAAAACAACTCATAGTTACCCTAACCAACCATGGGAAATTATTAACTATATTTCTGGAGGTTTTGCAGGTGAGGGAGCAACAAGCTCGGCCCGAAAATGTACGTACCAAGCTATGTTCTCAGTAGAGGGCACTGGGAATGACGTTTCAGGCCTCTAACTTCAATACAAACACCATAAATCTCGATGAACCAGTTGTAATTTCCATCTAACTGGGAGACCTTTTGGTACGGAAAGTACTGCTGGATCCTGGAAGCAGTGCCGACGTTCTTTTCTATTATACACTCCCAAAAATGAAGCTAAGCAATAATATACTCCAACCTTCCACTGGAGACTTGGTCGGATTCAAAGGTGAACGCATTCCGGTTTTGGGATCTGTGTTGTTACAAACCACACTGGGTGAGCAACCCTTATCTAAAACTTCAGATGTTCAATATTTAGTTGTCGATTGCTTTAGTCCATATAATTTAATACTTGGCCGACCTTTCTTAAATAGGTTCAGCGCTATAGTATCTACAATTCATCTCTGTGTTAAGTTTTCTGTGCAGGACGACCTTATCGCAACTATTCACAGTGACCATCGTGAAGTACGTCAGTGCTATGACATCAATCTGAAAAGGCCTAACCGAGCTATGGGGGCACAAGAAAACAACGTCCACAGTTCTGATGAGTTCCCAGCTCTGGCCGACCTTTATCTAAGGGCCAATGTCCTTGAATGCCTAACCCCCAGAGAGGATTTACAAAAAGTTTATTTCCACAATGACCCTAACAAATTTACTTATGTAGGTACCACACTTAGCCCGAAAGAAAAAGGTTCGTTTCAATAGTTTCTACAACAACATACCGATCTATTCGCATGGACCCCTGCTGACATGCCCGAAATTGATCCCTTAGTCATTTCTCACAAATTGGCACTGGATCCATCTATCCCACCTATAGCACAGAAGAAGTGAAACCTCGGCCTTGAAAAGAACAAGCATCCTTGGAAGAGACCAAAAAACTAATTAGTGCTGGTTTCATACAAGAAATTTGGTTTACAACATGGTTGGCAAACGTGGTCATGGTAAAAAAAACATAATGGTAAATGGCGCATGTGCGTTGATTTCACCGATCTCAATAAAGCATGCCCAAAAGATGCTTATCCTTTACCATCTATTGACTTTTTAGTAGACAATGCTTCAGGTTACAAAACATTAAGCTTCATGGATGCATATTCTGGTTATAACCAGATTCTAATGCATCCATCTGATCAAAATAAAACTGCATTTATCAGTGAATATGAAAATTACTGTTATAAGATTATGCCTTTTGGACTTAAAAATGCAGGGGTAACATACCAATGCCTTATGGATAAGGTGTTCGCATATCAAATTGGCAGGAACTTAGAAGTTTATGTCGATGATATGATGGCGAAGACAAATCTCGGTGACAACCACCTTGACGACCTCCTGGAAATCTTCAATCAAATACGACGTTACAATATGCAACTAAACCCAGAAAAGTGCGCCTTTGGAGTGCAAGGAGGCAAGTTCCTCGGATTCTTGCTTACAAACTGAGGAATAGAAGCAAACCCTGAGAAATGCCGAGCTGTGTTAGACATGGCAAGCCCACAAATGATCAAAGAAGTCCAACGATTAACAGGGAGACTTGCTGCACTATCTAAATTTCTACCATGCTTAGCATCGAAGTCTTTCTACTTTTTTTCAAACACTAAAAAAGAAAAATTATTTTAATTGGACCGATGAATGAGAAGATGCTTTTGAAAATATAAAGTTCACTCTTTCAAAATCACCCATTTTACAAAAACCCCTTCAAGGGGAACCACTTTACTTATATTTATCTGTCACTGACTAGGCAATAAGCTCTGTTCTTGTTACAGAAAGACAAAATCATAACAACAACCCATATACTTCAGTAGCAAGTCTTTACAGAACATCGAGCTTCACTACCCAAAGATCGAGAAGTTAGCCTTGGCTTTAGTATTTTTAGCCCGTCATCTCCGGCCGTACTTTCAAAGCTATGTCATCCATGTCCGAACTGATCAGCCCTTACAACAAGTTCTACAAAAATCAGAGCTAGCTGGACGACTAATAAAATGGTCGGTTGAACTCTCCGAGTTTGACATCAGATACCAAAGCCGAGGTCCAATTAAGTCTCAATACCTCACCGATTTCATAGCCGAATTCACCGTTCTAAGCCCGGTGGCTAATTCAACACAATGGATCCTTTATGTGGATGGGGCATCCAATCCCCAAGGGTGTGGCGCCGAAGTCTTTCTTGAAGACAGCAATGGTTTTGTTTTGTAAAAATCCTTACATCTCTCTTTCAAGGCGAGTAACAACCAAACATAATACAAAGCTTCAATTGCGGGTCTAAGACTTGTAATCGACTTAAAAATCTCAAAATTAAAGGTATACTTTGTTGGTAGCTTTGTATTATGTTTGGTTGTATACTTTGCGGGTCAAAGACTTGTATACTTTGTTGGTAGCTTCAATTGCGGGTCTAAGACTTGTAATCGACTTGAAAAATCTCAATTGCGGGTCTAAGACTTGCTAATAATTCTCTGCTTGTTGTGCAACAGGTAAATAATCTTTTTCAAGTGAAAGACCCATTATTAGCAAAATATCTGGATGTTTTCAGAAAACTTATTTCTAATTTTTCAAAATTTAAAATTCTTCGTATACCTCGAGAGCACAATCACCGAGCGGATATTCTATCCAAGCTTGCAAGCACACAAACACCAACTTCTTCTCTTTATCAATCTACCCTCTTCAAACTAAGCATAGATCTGACCGAGGTTTTAAGTGTTATACAGGATGAAGACTGGCGAACACCCTATATAGGATATCTCAAGACTGGAATTATTCCACATAACATTGACAACATTCGGAGATTCCGTCGCCAAGCATCATTTTTTACTATATATAACAATTCTCTATATAGACGAGGTTTCTCTCGTCCTTTGCTAACATGTCTTTCCAGGTCGGAGGCCGAGCTTGCACTCGCTGAAGCTCATGAGGGTATATGTGGAACACATGTCGGAGCTCGGAGCTTATCCTCCAAGATACTCCGGGTTAGTTTCTTCTGGCTGACGTTGCAACAGGATTGCAACGTGAAAGTGAAAACCTACAACAACTGCCAGAAGCACAGTCCAATTACACACCTACCAGCCGAGCTCCTTCACAATTTCAAAGTAAGTTGGCCCTTCAATCAATGGGGGCTCAATATACTCGGTCCTTTTCCTTTAGTAGCAGGGCAGGTAAAGTTTCTAATAGCTACAATTGAATACTTTTCAAAATGGATAGAGGATCAACCCCTGGCAAAAATAACATCCCAGCAAATAGTTTCCTTTGTTTGGAAAAATATTATCTGCAAATTCGGCATACCCCGGCACATTATCACTGATAATGGTCGCTAGTTTGCCGATCATAAATTTACCTCTTTTTGCAGAACTTAAGAATCAAACAACACTTTTCATCCGCAGAACATCCACAAACAAACGGCTTAGCAGAGGCTACCAACAAAGTTATCTTGCATGCTTTGCAAAAGAAACTCGATGATGCTAAAGGCCTCTGGGCCGAACTAATCTCAGAAGTGATATGGGGATACTGTACCACCATTCAGTCAACAACAAAGGAAACACCTTTCCGTTTGGTGTATGGCTCTGAAGCAATGATACCCATGGAGATCTCCCAGTCATATCTCCGAGCACAATATACCGATATCAACACAACAGACATATCTCGGCAGTACGACCTTGACACCATTGAAGAAATCTGATCTTTGGCAAAAATCAATCACCGAGCTATGCAGCAACACGAAAAATTGGCAGCAAATTAGGAGGGCCCTTTCCGAGTTATAGAGGTAGTAGGCAATGGTGCCTATCGTCTGCAATCACTTAATGGTACAACTCTACACAATACATGGAATATCTCATCCTTAAAGATCTATTATAGCTAAAAGTCAGGGCTAGGCAGGTACTCTTTTTCCTACTCACAAGATTTTTTCCGAAAAGAGTTTTTCTTGAAGAGGTTTTAACGAAGACAGCCTACTTGAACCTTTGTAACACAACAAGTCAATATTATAATACTATTTGTTTACTAATGTTCTCTTTTCTTGCGCCGATTTATATCTCTTCGAGATATAACAATTTGCAAATGATCTCTTTGTCATACAATACTATTCAATCAACTATGACATACAAAAACTTCAAACTAACCCGCAAATGGCGACATTTGTGGGAGCTAAACTTTTACTATCATAAATGATAGTTATCAATCAAATACTTACAACTAAACTATCAAAACCGGAACACTTAGAACATCGTTCCTAAAATAACAAATTACCAAATCAACACACAAACATTCCAGACATATATAACCAAAGAAGCCAACCAGTTAAATAAAAGTCAAATCAAACTTGGCAACTTAAAACAGTCATTATCATCCTAAAAAGGTGGTAAACACAAGTCCAAAATAAAAACTACAAGTCATACATCATGACCTAAATTATCATCCTCAACTTCGGCGCCCTCTTCATCATTAACTAAGGCTCCAACACGAACAATCTTCACTAGATCCATCAAAGAAAAATCTTGATCAGGGGCCAAAAATTTGGCTTGAGAAACAGCATGCTCAAATCTGTCAACAAAGGCATCCAATATTTCTGCCTGCTTGTTTTTCTCAAAATCACTCAATTTTACTATAACGCTTGTTACTTGATCCTTGCTAATCGCCAATTCCTCTTCTTCTTTTCTTTAACAACTTAGCTTCTTTCTGATATTTCTCCACTATCAGCTTTAACTCCTCCTCCTTCATGGAAAGCTTACTTTCTAGATCAGTGACTAAGGTTTTCTTCAACGACAGTTCCTCCCTCAATTTGCTCAAATCTTCCATTTGTCCTAACACCTTCCTATGCTTAATCTCTTGGCTTCGACCAAGACTGGCCAAACGCAAACCCAACACCTACAAAAAACAAAAAAAAAAAAACAAAAGTGGGCAAATATTCATCACCTAAAGTGCCTATTTATACATAAGTAGAAACACAATAAAAAATGCACCTGCATAAACTGATCAATAGAGACATCCCCAGCTTCATTAGCCACAGCCACATCAGCTGAACTCTGACAAACCTCATCCAAAATGACCATAAAAGGAAATTCCTTACTCCATACCGATGACCCATCAATATCCTCGACAAAGCCATGCAATCTTTTTTAGTTATCAATAAAAGAATTCAATTCCTCCAAAGGAATATCCCTACCTTTCTCAGACAACTCCTCGGACAAGTCGAGGTCTATATGGTCACTTTTGTTTAAAAATAACCTTTTTCCGACGAGGAGGAGGTTGATTAACTCCCCCTACAGCTACTTTATCAGGGTTTGATGATGAACCCTCCTTCTCTAGGTTCTTACTCTTAAAACGTGACCTCAAGCTCGCCGCTGACACCCCAGGATACTTACCACCTGCAAAATCAATATACAAAACATCAACAAATGCAAACACACAAAATCCTTAATAACTTATAAAGTCCTTACCCAAATAATCCGTCACTGATTGCCTATCATCTTCCCAAGGCGACAACTCAAAAATAGATATCAAATCCTTTCTATCAACAGCCTCAACCAAATACTCAATTATGCATTCATTCCTAGGTAAAATTCTCTCCGGACCTAAAATCTGCTGTGGCTCAGAGCACCAGAATAAAGGGAACTTTTCACCCATATTCTCATCCAAATAAAACGGGAAGATATCCTTGGCCGTCCTAACTTTTAAAAATATTTTCTTAAATTTCTTAAAGGACGACTTATACAACTTAAACACTGAGAAGTCCGGGGTACTATTCAAATTAACCCAACCACCTTTCCACACTCCTTTAGCCTAAAACAGAGTAAAAAACAACTCTAAGGTCGGTTTTACCTCCAGATACTCCATCAATATCTCAAAACAACGCAAAAAATCCCAACCATTTAGGTGTAGTTGAGACGAAACACTGTTTAACTGTTTCAAAACATTACATTCAAATTACGTAAAAGGAAGCTTAACCTGAAGCTCCTCCAACACAAAACTATACATGTAGAAGAACTCGAAGTCATTCCTTCTATGAAATACCCTATCAAACCTAGAAAAAGGCAACAATTCAATACGCAACCCAGAACCCAATCTCACAACCTTACCTACATCTATCTGACTCACACTGTCTTTATCTGCAAAAAGTGAACCCCTAATCTTTACATCCTCACTGACCCACTCATATGTACCATCCTCTACCAATTTTTGTACTTGTTTACCTTTTTCTTTATCCATCACTATCCCAAACAGATCCAACAAGAAAGAAAACAAAAGTAAAGGAAGGAAAAAGCAAACTAAACAGATGAAAAGAACTTATCCCTTTTACTCATGATGTTTCCAATGCAGTGAATGTGAAATGAAGCAATCCATTTGGATTCCAAAAGGTAACTACATACAAGTTAATGAAACCGTTTGGGATCCATCAAGTGAATCACAACCTCTAAAAACCAGCACCATCAACGGTCCAGATTACCTGGGTAAGTGAACAGGTTACACGTATTTTCTATTCCAACATTAAATGCTTCTCTCTCTTTATTTAGTTACATTTAATCATTTATAGTTCCCATTTCATAAATTTTAATAAAGCATGTTGAATTGGGAGCTCCATAACTATCGCATTAGCCAAGCAATAACTCACTAAAAGCTCAACCTGCTCTATTAAAACATCGTCAGGCCACGTTTGAGGGCTATGATATTGTCGATAAAACCTAATCAAAAAGCAATAAATCGGCCTCCGCACGTTATGACATTCAAACGTCATAATTTGGATTCACATAGAATAAGTATCATAACGACCTAATACGGCATTATTACCGTTCAATGAAAATGATTGCCAAAAACGTAACCGTTCTACTATACTTCACGTATAAAAAGTTACGACAATTTATGTTCGGATATACAACAAAAAGAATACACAATATTAACTTAAGCATTAGAGTATCTTTTACAGGTACACTCCTCTTTTTTGGTTCTCTCCACAATTTGATACATCTTTTGAATAGAAAGCTCGGACCTATAAGCCTTTAGTTGGGCGTTGAGGATAACAACTCGGTGCCGACTAATTAAGAGCCGAATCATATCCAAACCACTCACCCAACAACAATTTTAAATTAAATTTTTTTATATATGTTTTTTTAATTATTATTTATTAAAATAAAAAACTCAAAAAAAAAGATTGGCCCCTAAATATTATTTAGCTTCGCTCCTGAGTGTCAGTATTTCACTATTTCTTTCAAACACTACCCTAGTGATTAATTACCAGAATAAAAGTTTAGTTATCTTTTAGGTCGCGTCTCTGGTGCGAGGTTGTAATGCATAACCATGGCTGAGCATTGACTGTCCTGTTATAAGATGAAACCTGGCCACTTGGTGTTACTCGGTTAGTGTAATGGTAAGCGCTGAGGAGTAATTACGCTGAGGTAAGCTGCGGTAACTTGGGCAACATTACCGCAGGGCAGGGTGAAAAAATTAAGGCCAAAAAGATTGTGTGTTATTTGGGCCTGGATGCGAACGAAGAAGAAAGCCCAAAATAGCTAACTGGACTTCGTAAGCTATTGTTTGATTTGTTTCGTATTTTAAATTTTGTTGAGCCGAAGATGGGTTGAGAGGGAAAAAGGTTGTGATTATAATGGAAAACTGGTTTTGCAAAACCCAACCCCAATCTGCGAGCCCCACTTGCCAATTCCCAATATGATGACCGATTGACCGTCATTTATTCTTGTTTAGGGTTAGAGAAATCACAAATCTCCATAGGTTTTAGTGGCCCTTTGACATTCACTAGTAATGTCCTTTAAATTACTTAGTAGCAATATTTTAGTACTGCATAATCAAGGAAACATTAAGGTTTGGTTTGATAAAATTTTTTACTTTTTAAAAAATAGTTTATAAAAAAATTGATTAAAAGTTTAAATTGCGAATATAAATACAGATAATATTATAAAAATTTAAAATTTTTGATAAAATAATTTGCATTAACAATAACGAACATAAATAATTTTAAATAAAAATTAAACTAAATAATTATTTATGATGTTAAAAATTTTTTTAATAAAAAATTTTTAACT
>NC_029792.2:7809202-7821814 GCF_000816755.2 Arachis ipaensis
TTGAAAATTAGTTAACATATAAATGTTATATTAGACTTTTAAATTTTAAAAAGCACAAATCAATTTTAAAAAATTCTATTTTAGGTGCTTTTAAAAATATCTCGATCTTTTAAAAGTCGCAAATACAAGCACATATTTATTTATCAAATACAAAATAAAAATTTTAAACTTTTAAAAAGCACAAACACCTTTTCAAAAAATTTTATCAAACGGAACCTTAGAGTAGTAACTTCTACTAATTTCAACTTAGTGATGAGTCACGCCATTAACTCACGTGCTTATTATTAATAACTGAAGGCTATTTACAAATTTAATTAATTAATATTATTGATATTATTATTAATATTATTAATATTAATAAACGGTTACTAACCGTTTAGTACCATTTGGTTGAAGGGACATAACTTTTTAAGGATTGTGTATGTTTAATACATTGTGTCTATTGGCTAAAGGGACACAACTCTTTAAGAATTGTGTATGTTCAAAACATTGTATTTATTGACAATAGAAAAGACACAACCATTTATATACGTAACTAATCATAATTGCTAGGTGCAATATGTATAAATAAGTTCTTGTCCACTATTTCAGAAATAGAAGTACTAATAAGTGTACATTTTAATCAACTATTAAGAAATTTTCTTTGTTCAAGAGAGTTGAGAATTTCTTACTATTGCTAATTAAGAAATTCTTAGGTTTCATTGTATCCTGAGAGAGTATTGTCATCAACCCTATAGCAACTAAGTGTGGGGACAAATATCTCTCTAAAGAAAACAATCTAATCGTGCCTTAAAATCACTACACAAATATAAGATTTGGTCATCTTCTCATACCATATACCCAACAATTTAGAGAGATATCTCTTGAAGATGGCACAAGATCAAAACACTACGTTCAAGGTCATGAATCAAGAGTTTGTCAAATTAGATCACTTAGATGGAACGAACTTCAATCGTTGGAAGGACAAAATGATGTTTCTTCTTTCAGTTCTCAATCTTGCATATGTGATTGACCCAAAGACTACACCAATTGCCAATACTGTTGAAAAATTCTACACTGGAAGAGGAAGAAGAGATTGTTCAATTGAAGAAGAAATGTGATGAAGATACTTTTGCATGTTGAGGTCATATGTTAATTCAATCACCATTGGAGATTTGGAAATCTTTGGAAGAAAAATACAATACTAAACGACAAGGAACAGATAAGTTTATTATGATAAAATATTTCAAATTTATTATGAATGATACTATGCGTCTTATGGATCAAATTCATGAATTACAAATCCTTGTAAGTAGACATCGTGATCTATAAGTGGTGATCCCTGAATCACTGCAAGGTGAAGAATATTTTTTTTTAATGAATTTGATCACTTTTGTGAATTACATAGTATTGTGCATCAATCTTCCGCTCCATATACTCTGCAACAAAATGGTTTGGCGGAAAGAAAAAACCGTACCTTAGTGGATATGGTTAATTCAATGTTACTAAATGCAAAATTGGCTTACAATTTGTGGGTGAAGTATTATTGACATCATGTCATATCCATAATAGGATACCATCAAGACATAGAAAGATTTCTCTTTATGAAATTTGGAAAGGAAAGAAACCTAATTAAATTATCTTAAAGTGTGGGGGTGTTTAGCCTTTTATCAAGTTCCTGATCAAAAGAGAACCAAATTGGGGCCAAGAGCCATAAAAGGCACTTTTATAGGATATGCTCAAAATTCTAAAGCATATAAATATTAGACTTAGTATCTAATGTAGTTGTTGAATCAAGAGAGGTAGAATTTATTAAAAAATAAATCTATCAATTATTCAACTTCTAATTTAGAATATCCCTAAAATGATACTAATGTTTCATAAGAAATATATATGGAGCAACCGAAAAGCTACGTGCTACCCGAAAATGAAAAGAAAGTTTTCAAATTAATTAAGTCTTTGTATGGGCTAAAACAAGCGCCTAAACAATGGCATGAGAAGTTTGATTCAGTGGTGTTATCAAATGGCTTCTCACATAATAGTGCAGATAAATGTATTTACTCAAAATTTACTAAAGATTATGGAGTAATCATTTGTTTATATGTTGATGATATGTTAATCATCGGAACAAATTTAGAAGGAATTCGTATAACGAAGGAGTATCTAACTTCTAAATTCAAGATGAAGGATTTGAATGAAGTTGATACAATATTAGGTATAAAGGTGCATAAGAACGAAGTTGGCTTTACTTTAATTCAATCTCATTATATCAAAAAGGTATTGAAAAAGTTTGATCATTTCACAATTAAAGAATCCAATACGCTGTATGATCCTAATCTTAAATTAGAAGGAAACATGGGAAGACCTATAGCACAATTAGAATATGCTAGTGCTATAGAAAGTTTAATGTATGCAATGCATTGTACTAGACCTGATATAGCATTTGCTGTGTGCAAATTATCAAGGTTTATAGGAAAGCCTAGCAATCAACATTGGAAAGCTATAACAAGAGTTCTTGATTGTCTCAAGAAAATCATAAACTTGAGATTACATTATAGTGATTATCCCGCAGTTTTAGAAGGTTATTCCGACGCAAGTTGGATTACAAATCTTAGTGACAACAAATCCACTTCAGGATGAATTTTCACCATAGGTGGTGGAGCAATAAGTTGGGCCTCAAAGAAACAAACATGTATTACACATTCTGCTATGGAGGCTGAGTTTGTAGCTTTATCAGTCGCAGGTAAAAAAGCGGAATGGTTAAGAAATTTGTTATATGATATAAAGCTGTGGCCACAGCAGACGACAGCCATTTCAATCTTCTGTGATAGTGAATCAACCATGTCTCGAGCATATAATAAGGTTTATAATGGAAAGTATAGACATATAAGTTTGAGACATGAATTTGTGAGGCAACTAATAGATGATGGTGTAATTACCATTACTTATGCAAGATCTCAAGGAAATTTAGTAGACCCTTTGACTAAAGTTTTGTCAAGGGATAAAATCAAAGAAACCACTGCTAAAATGGGATTAAAACATATTATTGCTAAATGATGGGAACCCAACCTTATTCTAGTAGACCACTAGTTTCAAGGTTTAATGGGTAATAACAAGTTATTTAGCAATGGGAGCACTAAGGTATAGGATTTAGTGATATTTACAATAAATTAGGAGGGTGAGTTTAAACTCTTAATGGAATGATAATATTATCTATCAAAAGATTCCACCTATATGAATATAAGAGTGGTGCCGCTCTAATCGAGAATTTTAGAGGTTTTATTCTCATAAATATTCATGAAACCATGATGAGCACAAAGCTATATAAGTGCTTAAAATTGTAAACTCTTGAACTTGGAGGGTATAAATAATGTGTGTGATTTTTGGTACTAGCATATGGAGTATAGGTTTAATCGATTAGACACCTATTAATTCGTTAGAACTTTAAAATTTACACTAAAAGAATGTTTAATCTTAGTGACACATTCTTTATGCATATACTTGTATGACATTTAAATTTTGTAAATAGTGGGGGATTGAAGGGTATTTACAAATTTGATTAATTAATATTATTGACATTATTATTAATATTATTAATATTAATAAACGGTTACTAACCGTTTAGTACCATTTGGTTGAAGGGACATAACCTTTTAAGGATTGTGTATGTTTAAAATATTGTGTCTATTGGCTAAAGGGACACAACTCTTTAAGAATTGTGTATGTTCAAAACATTGTATCTATTGGCAATAGAAAAGACACAACCATTTGTATACGTAACTAATCATAATTGCTAGGTGCAATATGTATAAATAAGTTCTTGTCCACTGTTTTAGAAATAGAAGTACTAATAAGTGTACATTTTAATCAACTATTAAAAAATTTTCTTTGTTCAAAAGAGTTGAGAATTTTTTACTATTGCTAATTAAGAAATTCTTAGGTTTCATTGTATCCAGGAGAGTATTGTCATCAACCCTATAGTAACTAAGTGTGGGGACAAATATCTCTCTAAAGAAAGCGATCTAATCGTGCCTTGAAACCACTACACAAATATAAGATTATGTCATCTTCTCATACCATATACCCAACAATAACGAATTTAGTTAACATGTGTCCGATAAATTTATCATTAACAAAAAAATTAAACAAAAATAAAACAAATTTATTAAAAACTTAAATCTTTTATATTTTTAATAAAAAATTAATTTGCAAATTTAACGTGACACATGTTAAACTCATTAATAATTTATACAGCGAAACTCAACTCACCACTAATCAACTTGAAATACTAACATGATATATTGATTGGTCAGAAGTCAGAACACAATTATACTGCTAACACTTTACAATTATATAAGGATTTATTTTGCATTTTACGATTATATGCAGGAGAATTATAACGTATAGATATAAATATATATAGATTTATAGAAATACTATTTTGTTCACAAGCTAAATAACATGTGACGTGAGTGTTATAACGATAAAGTAAAAAAGAGAAAATAAAATTTTACAATTGATGTATATTATGGGTAGTTGTTTTTATTAAAGAAAAAAGAAAACGGAACAATAAAAATTTACTCTCATATTAAGGATGAGTCTGTGAAAGTAGGGGTGAGCACGGATCGGTTTGGTTTGAGTTTATGGTAAAATTAGAACCGAATCAATCAAAATGTAATTGATTTAGTTTGGTTTGAATTTGTATTTTTTTGTACATGTACCCGAACCAAACCAAACCGACTAAGAACGGATTGGTTCGGTTCGGGTAATTGGATACCCGATAACTTTGAAATTCATAAAAAAAACCAAATTTTTATCTTAAAAATTCAACAAATACAATAAACATGTAACATCAATAAAAATAATTCAAATATGTTAAACACCAAATACATTAAAAACTAAACTCATTAAAATCCAAACATATTAATAATAAATAATCATTGTCTAATGGAAAAGACATATTTTTATTTTTATTTTTTATTTAATTAATATATGATCGGGTTCGCGGGTTGGTTCGGGTTCCGCACCCCAAAATCGATACCCAAATTAATCATTAACAAAAGCTATCGATTTGGTTCGGATTGAACCCGATTACCTGTTGGTTTCAGAACCAATTTAATTGGTTCGGTTCAGGTTCGGATGGATAATCGGGTACCCACTACCCGTGCTCACCCCTACGTGAAAGAGAAGAGTGAGACAGTGTCTCATGTTAGCTGCACTTTTCAAATTTTATCGTTATCTTTTTATGTTAAAATTATTGTAGGTATTGTATCTAAAATATGAAATTTTTTATTAAAATATTGTTTATTGTATTTTTTTGACCCGCAGGTTCCCGATCCATCTCTCAACCCGTACCATAGACATCTTGTACAAATTAGATAAATTAATTTTAAATAATATAAGAAGATAAATTAATTTTTTGTCTTTCCAAATTTTAGGTAATTTAATTATTTTATCATATTATTTAAAAAAAGTATGAAATTTGTCATATTTCAAAAAGTATTACAATACCATTTATCTTTTTATTTTAGAATAAAAGACAAATAGGTCCTAACATTTTAAAACGAGGACATTTTCGTCCCTCAAGATTGAAAAATACATTTCGATCCCTCACGTTTTAAAACGCGTGACAATTAGATCCCTCCGTCGAGTTGGGCTTTAAAACGGCAACGGAACATGCTGACCTAGAAGGGTAGAGTGTTAGGTGTCCGTTTTAGTTGCTGATGTAAATGGAGAACAAATTTTTAATGGACAAATTAGTCCTTGATGCCTAACATCTTGCCTCTGCCATGCGAGTTTCTGCTCAATGACCCTCCTACTCTCCTCATTTTGATTATTCTGAAACTTGTTCATAGCTTGCTCCTATTGATTCAAAACCTCCATTTCACTATACAAATTCTTAGTGTTACTAACATACCTATCCATCTTTCTCACCATACCTTCCATATGCTTAACCAAGAACCCTAATTCATTGACATCTATGACCCCATTCACAATGTCACCATACACATGCTCAAATCCCTGCAATACAGGAACAGAACACTTCTTCCCTAACCATATTTATGTAAGACTTTATATATAAACACTTTCACTAAAATGAAGGTCTAAATTTGAGAGTTTTAAACTAATTCTAATCCTAACACATACAGTAATACCTGCAAGGCTTTTTCGAGAGAAGCAGCAACCTTATACGTGTATGTATCACCTGTGCAATACCATAAAAAATTGCATTCCAAGAATTAAGTCACTATTTTCTGGGAGCATAAATGTTGGAGATCATTCGATATATCAAAAGTATCATCCAGATGCTTGAAATTGACCTTGAAATATACACACAAACACACTAAACTAGGACCATTAAATACACAAATTGTTAATTTGCCATCACTTTCTTGGTCTGGTTGAAGAGGTATATCCGAACATGGCACATACATATAAGGTAACCAACTGAGAAGAAGCCGACATCAAGCTAACCAATATCCTTTTCCGGAGCTTGGTCGAAAAAGAACCTTGAGGTAGCCATGTCACCAGCCTTTGCATAGCCATCAATCATGATCGTGAAACAAGCAACACTCTTTTCCGGCATAGCATCAAGCACTACCCTAACATTGCCCAAATTCCCCACCTTCACAAAATCCCATATCATCGCATTCTATGATACCACATTCCTCTGAGGCATTTCATCAAACAGCCTCTTTGCCTCCACCGTATCCCCAACCTTCACATAGCCAACCACCATAGCCGTCTATGAAACTACATTCTTCTCAGACATTCCATCAAACACCTTGCGAGCGTCACCAATCTTTCCACATTTCTCATACATATCAACCAAACAGGTTCCAACAAACATATCACCTTCAACCCCCACACCTCAACGCCGAGCCATGGAGCAATTTTTTTTCGCAAGATCTGCACATGCTTGAACAGGCCTTAATTACAGAAGAGTAAGTGTACCTATCAGGAAGAGACCCATGTGCCTTCATGCAAATAAAAGCAGAGAGGGCGTCAAAAAAGTAACTTCCTTTCGTGTGGGCTCTGATGAGGGAGTTCCAAAGAAAAAGGGAAGGGCCAAGGACGTGGTCAAAGACGGAGGTGTAATATGAAGCAGTGGTGGTAAAGGAGGCGGAAAGGAAAATGAAGCGGGAGATGATGAGGTGATCTTGCTCTAGACCTCGTTGGATGATGGAGGCGTGGACTTGGTAGAGGTGATGAATGGTCTTGCAGGCCTTAAGAAGGGTGATAATGGCGGCAGTTGAACGCGGCGGAGAAGAAGAGTGTCAAAATATTGAATTCATCGGAAGAACGACGTCGTTTTAGCCTTAAGGGACGAATTTGTCCACTAATAATTTGTCCTAATCCACTTCAGCAAGTGTAACGGACACGTTATTCTCTACCTCTCCATGTCAGCTGACTCCGTTACCGTTGTTTGCCCAAAATGGATGGAGGGATATAATTGTCGGCCGTTTTAAAACGTGAGGGATCGAAATGTATTTTCCAATCTTGAGGGACGAAAATGTTCTCATTTTAAAAGGTCAGGAACTTATTTGTCTTTTACTCTTTATTTTATTAGATNAATATTAAAAAATAATTTAAAATATTATTTTTTTAAAATAAATAAAATACATATTTAGACTCAAGAATATGAATTCAGTTCAAAAAAACTCATTAACAAATAAGTAACTCTTAAATTGAATCATTTTTTATCTGGTCAAATAATACATTTTAATTGTGTGGTCTCATTCATACGAGTTGAATCGATTTAGATATGAGTCACCACAACATATGTGTGATCTAATTTGGGAAGTGTGTGTTAGGATTTGGTTGAATTAGTCCCACATTGCTTAGGATAGCAAATGGAGTGGGTGGCCTAGGTTATAAATATGAGGCCAAGTTCTCCATATTTTTTGCACCAGTCGAAAACACTTAAAGCTTGTATCTGACTTTTCTTTTCCTCTATACTCTTTGATTAGAGAGTGTTGTGAGGTGTAGCTAAATATTTGCTTTGAGAGTGTGGGTGTACTGGGGTGCCGGTGTTAGAGAGAAAGAAATCTATGTGTTGTAACAATTTTCACATAGTGATATTCTTTGGTTGTCATTTGACAACGACCGTAGTTTTTTTCTCCAATAATTGGGGTTTTCCACGTTAAATTCTTGTGTTGTGATTGTATCTATTTTATTTTTCTGTGAAAGGTATTTTCTCAAGAGGAAATGGTGTATTATTCCCAACAGTGTATAATCCAATTTAAAAAGCACATTAGATGAATCCCCACTATTTCAATTACCACTATTAAGGTAATAACGTCCTTAAACATGGAGATAACTTTTTACTCTATAAAAAAATATCACTCATAATTATCTAAAGTTATTTTCACAAAAAAAAAAAACTTAAATTTAATCTACAACTCTATAAATACTCTAATATTCAAGTATTTTTCCAAAATTATTTTAATATGTTAAAATTTTTACTAACTTAAATCTCATTTTTTATTTTACTTTCATTTTCTTCTTCATCACTTTGGTTACATTCTTTAATTTTAAAATTTTAAAAAATTAAATTTCTTTATTTTTATTTCAATTATTACAACTTTTTTTATTATTCATTCTTTCTCTATTTTACTTTTTTTTCTTTTACTTGTGAATGCAAACGTTTGATAATTTATTATACCTTAATCAAAAAATTAAAAACTCAATCAAATAATTAGATAGCTGAGTAAATATGCAATTTCCTCTCTTATAATAGTTGTGTTATTTTTGAAAAATAAAGGTCTACCGTATAAAATTTAATAATTAAAAATAAAAATAAATAAAAATAGAGCAACGATCAAATTACATTTTTTGGCATATGAGCATATGTTTTTCTGTATGTAAAACATGAATTTTTTAGTATTATAAATGTGGAATATAAATGAAAGAAAATAGCTTTATAAATGTGCTATTAAGCAATTTTAAAAAATAAAGAAATTAAATTTTATATTTATACTTATATACATTTTTTAAACGATTGATATGTACTTTATTATAACAAAAATGCTATATATACAGTAAATTTAACCACAAAAATAAGGTATTATGTATTATTTATATTTAAATATATGTGTTGTTTAACAAATTTTTAATATATATTTTATATTTTAACATGTAATATTATACTAGTGGCTAATTTTGATAATTAATTTTAATGTATATCTAACACAAATGTTATTATAGTGGCAAAAATATCAAATTATTGAAAAATAAAAAATATTTATAGTACTGGTTAGATCGATTTATAAAATAAAATTGATATATTTGTTACGATTTAAATTGTATCGATTTGATGTTTTTTTCAATATAATCTAATTGATTAAAACGATTGTAGTTTACATTGTAATGATTAAATTTATTTTTTAATTTATTCATTTGTATGCACACTTAAATTTTTTATCAACTAACTATCAGTGAGTTATACCTCAAATGACATAGTCTCTTTATATTTATCTAAATGATTACGGGTTCAAATCTCCAATACTTGAATTACAGCTATTCTTTAAGGTATGATCAATGCTTAAAAAAAGACACCACGTATCCTTAATTTTAATTAAGAAAAGAGATTCTCTTAATTGTTAAAAAAAATAAAAAATAAAAAATATAATTTTTAATTTTTTATTAATTTTTTATATTTATTTTTAATTTTACTTATAAAATTAATAATAACTAACTAATAAATTATTCAAGTTAAAAAATGTCATTTATTATGAAACTAGATAAATAATTCTCAAAATGGTTAAATTACACAGTTAGTCCCTACATTTTCAGTGAAATTGTAAATTGGTCCCTATAGTTTAAAAGTTTGTAATTGGGTCCCTGAAATAAATTAAAATTTGTAATTGGGTCCCTACCGTTCAAACACCATTTGATTTAACAGAATATTCCTCAATATATTCGCTATTTTAAGCATGTGAGTTGCACGTGTCTAACAGTAAGGACTAATTTGTAATTTTAGTAAAAGTATAGGGACCAACACTATAATTTAACTATTTAAAAATGACAAAAAAACCCCTAACCCATCCCACCCCCTCCTCAACCTTCTCACTGTCACTTCTCCACTTTCCAAAACAGAGAAAAAATCCCTAACCCATCCCACCCCCTCCCAAGCGTCATGAATTGAAGGAACAACAACAATTCTTTACGCTCATGTCTCCTCTTCCTCTTCATCTTCAACTCCATTTCTTTCTTCCTTTACTTCCTCACATACTCTTTCAATTCTTTACGCTCTAATGCCAACCTTCACAATCAAGTTCCTCTCTTAAGATCACAGCAACAACAACAATCGCACCATCACTCTTCAAAGCCATGGCTAATTCTCCCTTCTTACCTGCTCCTGTGAAGACTACTTCGGGAACGGCTTCGATGGGAACTCATTGACGGTGAACACACGGCAAATAACGTTGCTGTGGGGAGCAGCGCCACCGTGGTAGGGGAACTCCTCCCAGCCGAAGGCTTCTATGACATTGTTGAAGTCAGAGGGGCTTTGGATCGGAAAACCTAACTCCATCGTAAACCTCATTTTGTTGAAATCTGAATCTCCAAGAAGAAGGAGAAGTAGAAGGAGGAGAGTGCTGTAGATGCGTTGGCAAAGTGTGCATGGTTGATGTTGTTTGCTTCCTTTCTAGGGAAGACAACCTCTTGTCTCCCTCTCAAGCTCTCAAAGCTTCTCTTTCTGTTATTCTTACTCAACCTTTCTCTCTGCTTCTGCTTGAAATGTTAGACCTCATATTTTTCTTCAATTTTCTGGGAAAAGGGGAAAGGAAGAGGGGGAAGGGGGAGGGGGAGGGGGACGGCGCCGGCTAAGCTTGGAGGGGGACCCTGCCGGCGCTGCTTCTTCCTCTGTGACTGTCTCTGCTTCTTCTTCTATTTGAGCCTCTGCTTCTTCTTCTGTTACCGCCTCTGCTTTTATTTTTGTGACTGCTCCAGTTTCTGATTTTGATTTATTTTTTGATTTTATGGTTGTTGTGTGTTGATTTGGTTGTTGAGTTGAATTTCTGATTGTTTGATTTGTTGAAATGTTATCTTTCTGGGATTGTTGTTGTTGAAGCCCTATTGTTGTTGTTAAAAAAGAATAACGAAAAAATTCTGAAGAGAGTAGGAAGAAAAAAAAAGGAGAAAAAGAGGAAGAAGAGGACATTATGGTAAATGTGTATTTTTTTTACGGTAAACGTTATTGAGGATCTAATTACAAATTTTAATTTACTTCAGGGACACAATTACAAACTTTTAAATTATAGAGACCAATTTACAATTTCACTGAAAGTGTAGGGACTAACTGTGTAATTTAACCTTAATTTTTTTATTATAACTAATTTATAGAGATGATACTGGACTGATTGAAATTTTTTTGTAATAATTAAAATTGGAATATAAGCCTTTTAAATTTTATTTTATTTTATTTATTTTAAATTCATGAATAAAATAATTTAGTATTTAGAGTTTAGTGTTATTTAGTTTAGGATTTGATGAAGAATGTTTTAGGGTTTAAGGTTTAAAATTAGATTGATTAGAGTTAGGATTGGATGGTTTAGGATTTATGATTAAGAAATTAGAATTTGTGATTTTTTGTTTAGATTTTAGAGTTGGATGGTTTAAGATTTTAATTTTGATTTTTTGTGATTTTGATGAAATTTTATTTTTCATTATAATATATGTTTTACATGATGCTATTAATTTAGTTATTAATTCATTTAATAAATATTAATGAAGTAATTTGTTAACGAAAATTTTCATAATTTTTTTAGTTAATTGTTAATTTACATACATAAATTTAATTATGATATAATTAGTTATGCTAATGTAATTTACGAATTTATTTGTAGATTAGTTGTGAATGTGAAAAAAAATATTTAATTAATTATTATTTAATTTGTTATTATTTAGTTTGCTAGTAAATAATATTGAAATAAAGATGGCAAAATCCAGTGAGTAGTTAAAAATTCAAAAATTATTATTTTTTGGATTAGAATGATTATTTAAATATTGTCCAAATTAATTTATAACAGAAAACTATATTTAATGTTTACCACACATGTTAGATTTATCAGATAATTTTTTTTACGCACATCATCATCATCATCATAATTGAAAATATAAAATGTAAAAAGATTATTTTGGTCATGATGTATGGCAATAGAATTTAATTTGTAGATGAACTATTGGGCCATTACTAAAACATTTCAACTAGCCCAATATTATTTTTATAAATTAGTTATAATGAACAAAATTAATTAATTAAAATACTTAGCTATCATGTGTTGTGGAACTTCACTTACACTGCATAAAAATTTCAAATTACAAAAAATATCTTTAATCATATTTTTTTTTAGATACTTGTCTCATAATAATATTCACAACAAAAATATACAATTATAAAAAGAATTTTCTTTCTACGTCTGTACGTCATAAAACTCCCCTTATATGTATGTAGAGTGTAGTAGTACTAGTAGCAGTGCTAATGTGCTATACGTCTATCTACACATTCCCAAATCCCAATAAATACAGTGCACAGATCTCGAGGTCCAGAAAGAATATTGATTTATTTTTTATTTCTTTCTTTCCTCGCATTCCTTGCTTTCTGGCGCCTAGAAATAGGCCTTCATTTTC
>NC_029792.2:7822068-7824866 GCF_000816755.2 Arachis ipaensis
GCTCATTAAGACACGCGTCAGTCCCTCAAAAACTCACAATAAAAAAATAATACTGCGTGTAACGTAAATTTTTCTTTTTTGTTTCTGAAGAAAACATAAACTTTTTATTCTTTAACTCATTGTCTCTCTCTGTTATTTATCTATCTTTCGCTTCAATCCGTCGCGTCCTCTTTCTCTCTTTTGAAACCCTAATTTCCCTTCTGTTTCGTTCTCTTCTTCATAGCTCACAAATTCATTCTGGCCCATATAATCGCTGCACATCCACGCTCTCTTTATGGATTTTTCTGGTTCTCAAAACCTCATTTCAGTAAGCCATATATCTCCCTCCGGAACGCCATCTGTTAAACACCATTTTCGTCAACCCCCATCTGAAAATCCTAACTCACCGAGCTGAGAGGAATCTTCGTCTCAGATCACAACCCAAACCCAAACCCAATTTCTGTCCCATACCCTAAGTTTGAAAATCTCTCTCCTTGACTCCCTCTTTCTCTCTCTTGCTCTCGTCCCAACCTAAACCCAACTTCTTCAAAAAATGTTGGAGAGGCGGCATTCAGTTTCCCACGATTCAGCACAAGCAACGGCGGATCTGGACTGCAACGTGACGACGTGCGATGAGGGAGTGAGTAGACAAGCGACGGTTAGACAGGAATGACACAACGTCGAGCGGCGGGAGAATGAGGTCTCAAACAGGGGAAATGGACTATAATGGGTACGAAGAGGGCTTGAGGGGTAGTTGTAAGACCCAGAACCTTTGAAAAGTCTTTTTATGATCAAGTCTCAAATCATATGGTTATTTATAGCCTTAATTTCAGAAATTATTTTATTAAAGGTAATTAAGGCAAGTTTCGATTTATTGAATTTGAGATAAGTTATGATTATTATCCAATTTTATAATTATTAGATTATTTTCTATATTTGAATTATAAAGTTGATAGTTATGAAGTAATAAGGATTTTATACGATTTGGATTAGATAATATTTTAAATGTTACTATTGCTATTTTGGAAAAATGAAGAAATTAAGTATATTATTTCTAATTATTTGATTTGGGCATTTTATTGAAAGTAATTTGTAAAAATTGATGAGCAAATAGTATTTTCTATATACATCTAGTATTGGATTTAATTTGGATTTCAATTACTCTATTCCCTAATTTTAGTAAAGTTACCAAAGTGCCCCTAACCCTAGGTTTCAAAAATGAAACCCTAACTCCCTTCATCCTAGTAGCCGCAGCCTCACCTCCCTCAACACACACAGTTTGTTTCCCTTAACCCATGAAGAAAAAACAAAAGCAGTGAACCACCGCGGAGAAACGGGATCCATGGAGGAGAAGAAGGAGAGGAGGAGAGGGAAGAGACTGCGCCGCGCGCTGGGCTTCACCGCCACCGAGAGACCATGAGAGAAGCGTGGAGCCGGCGCCGAGCGGAGAGGGACTCGCCGCTGCCGTCGCGCGCCGCCGTGTGCCGTCACCACTGTCTGAACAGTCACCGTCGCCTTGGGTGGAGTCCGCCGCTGTCGCCAGTGGAGGCCACTGCTGTGGAACGGACGTGTGAGAGGGAAGCAAGATGAATCCCCTCTGCTTCTGGTGCTCTGGTCAGCCGCTGCCACCGCCGGAATCCTTGGGCGCCACCGTTGTTCTTGTTGCCATTAAAGGAAGCTAGCTGCCGCCGCCATTTAGATCTGCTACGGTCTCTGTCGGAAGCCACCATGGGAGCCGTGGAATGAGGGGTTTCTGCCACCTTTGAAACTCCATTGCTGTTGTTGTCATGGCCGCCATGCCATTGGCTGCCGGGATCGGTATTGTGGCCGCCAGAAACCGTCTTTTCTTGGTAAGCGTTTGGTTTTCGAAACTCCTTAAAGTTAGTGCCCTGTTATACTTCGTTAGAGATTCTGAGATGTTGGTTACGCAGGGTTGAGTTCCGATAAATGTGCGTCGAAACTAAGGTTGTTGTTGAGCCACCGGAGCTTTTTGCTGCTACGGGGCTGTTGTCGGGTCGGTTCGGTATCGCAGCTGTTCCTTTGTATTATTTTGGTAAGTAAGTATATTTTGAAGAGCCTCGCGTTAGTATTTTGTTGTGTATGGTTAATGAATATGAGTTCTGATAGCGTGGGGTCGAGTCCTGATTATTGTATGTTGCAATTAGTGTCGCTATGGTTATTGCGGATGTGGCTTGAAGCTGAGGTTGCGGTTGTTGATGATTTTGGGTTGAGGCGGAAAGGACTCTGTGACGCGTTTGAGTTATGGAATTTGCGTTTTGAGGTAGGGGCGCTTTCCAAAAACTATATTTTAAGTATTGGAATTATTACATATGGATACTGTTGTGAGATATTGTGTATTTGGTGATTGTATCTGCCTTATGTGTTATTTGATTGACCTGAGTGATTATGGATGTTGGTTTAGTTGAATTGTTGTGCGGCTTTGTGAAATGTAATGTTTTGAAGTGATTCTTTAAAGATTTGAAATCTGAGTTTAATCCGTTGATGATTGATTTGATTTGAGTCAATTATTTGATGATGTGAAAAGTCGAATGCACTTTTGAATTCAGCCTGGTTTACTTTAATTGACTTGATCTTGGACAAATGAATTGTTACTGAAACGTTTCTTTAAAGCTTTGGAAATGAGTAAAATCGGTTGATATTGAGTTGATTTTGAAATGGTTTTCTTGAGATATGCCACTGAGGCGACTGTTGGATTTAGCTTGCTTTGAATTGATTTCTGGTTTTGAGCTGTTGAAAAGGAATGAGAAACGGTTTAGTTGGGACCCGAACCGGGTGGCAAAAGTCCAAGTTTTAGGGGA
>NC_029792.2:7824898-7826029 GCF_000816755.2 Arachis ipaensis
ATGTTTGAGATACCTGGGTAGTAGCAAGGGTTGTGGTTCGTCCCACTTGCTCCAGGTCAGAGACTGTGACGCCTGGGTAGTAGCGGTAGTAGTGGTGATTCCACTCGCTCCAGGTTGAGCTTTTAAACACCTGCCTGGGTAGTAGCCGCAGTAGTGGTTATTCCACTGGCTCTGGGTTGAGCGGGTAGTAGCAATGGGGTTGTAGCTCAAACCTACTTGCTCTGCGATGGGTGTTTTTGTCCATAGTTAGCTACCAGGACGTGTCAGGTTGGCTATATAATCGACAGATGATATCATCAGCCACTAGGGACAGGCATGCATCATATGCATCTATGTGACATTGTTTGGGTGTGCATATTGTACTTGGTTTGCCTATGTGATTAACTGCTAATTGTTCTACTTGATGTAATTGTTTGTTTGTGCTTGAACTTCCTATATATGTTTGCAACTGGGACTCCGTTGGTTTGTGGTGATTGGTTGATGGTTGGATTGTTTGGGCCTAGGGCCATGGTTGAAATGAGATGGACCAATGATTGGTTTCGGTTTTGTGTTTTTGGTTTGGAAAAGTATGAAATGCTAATTTGGTTCAGCATGGTTAAACTTTTTTGAAAGGCTTTTGAGTCTTTGAGAATTGAATGGTTCCTCTTTTAGAAAAGATTTTCGACCTTACTTTCATTGTAAACCGTTGTTTTTGAAAAGAGGCATGAGACGGTTATTAATCACTGGTGCGGTTATCTTCATGTATCCTATTACAGTAATTCCTAAAAACCCTCAACTGAGAACCCTTTCGAGGATGATGTTCTCACCCCCCTACATTTTTCCCCTTTCAGGATATGGGCGCAGAAGTCACGAAGAGTTTATTTAGTTGTTGTTGAAATGCTCTGTATTGCTTTAGGTTATTATTTATACCCTCGCCTTTATCTTGAGATATTCTGCAAGAGGGATAGGAATTGTGTTGTCTAATGCTTGTAATATTATTTATATATATGTGTGTATATATATGGATGTACTCTTTATGAGCTTTTGTAAGTTGTATGGTATTCTGTGAATGTACGTTATCGAACGAAAGTATTTTTGAGAGCAGTTTTGCGGTTTAAAGTTTTAAACAGGCTCATATTTTAGTATTAAATA
>NC_029792.2:7826146-7837301 GCF_000816755.2 Arachis ipaensis
TATTATTTTTTGTACCCTCGCCTTTATCTTGAGATATTCTGTAAGAGGGATAGGAATTGTATTGTCTAATGCTTGTAATATTATTTATATGTGTGTGTTAATATGTGTGTGTGTGTGTTTATGTGTGTGTGTGTGTGTGTGTGTGTGTGTACTCTTTATGAGCTTTTGTAAGTTGTATGGTATTTATGGATGTACGTTATCGAACGAAAGTATTTCTTGGGAACGGTATTGCGGTTTAAAGTTTTAAACAGGCTCATATTTTAGTATTAAATAATATAAGTGTCATCGTAATGTCCGAGCTATCAGAGTCGCGCAGCCGGAAGCGTGAGCTTTGGTAGTTAGGGTGTTACAGTAGTGGCTTCTCTCTCTGAGCCTGTGAAAGTGACTTCTCGGTGATATGTTCTCTCTTTCTCTCTGTCTTGCCGACTGCCTCTGACACTCTCGGTTGCGGTGAGTCTTGGAGCAAATGCTTACTCACCTGAACACAGATTAGATCTCAGATTTTTTGTTGCAAATAATTATGAAATAAATATTTTTTTAAGTATGATTTGTTAGTATATGGAGATTATGAATCAAGATCGTGTTTTCTAGGGTTTTTTCTATTGCTCCAGGTGTCGAAGTGGAGGTGCCGTGCGAGGATCGGCTGATTGTGCCTTGAGGGTAGGTATGTAAGTGTTTTTGGAATCTGTTATTGCTGTTTGTTCTTTCATTTCTGATCATGATGTTCATATGATTTTTTTTAATGTTTGTTGTTAGCCGCAGATGGTGAGTAGTGACTGATTTAAGATCGAGCAATATTGCAAGAACAATATCTGCATAGAAGGATTGTGAAGGAAGATCTCACAGAAATCTCCATTGAGATGATTGAAAGGTGTTGACAATGGCACTCGCAAGGTGTTTAATAAAAATGTTTCTTTTTTTATTTGATTTTTTGTAATTGCTATTTGTTTGTTTAATGCATTGGTTTGTTGGATGATACTCTCTGCGAGGATTGGAAAGGCTGAGATGGTAAGACCTCTACTTTGGTAAAGGTCTTGATTTTAACTATTTGTGTGATCTCTTTGGATCTGTATCATTATCATAACCTGAGAAAAAAGAAATTGATGTCATGACTTTAGCTTTGGTTTCCTTAAGGAATTTTTTTCCTTAAAAATAAAAATATATTGCTACTTGGGTTTACAAAAAAAAAAAAGAAGTTTAGTTTTTTTGAATTCTGAACTGATTTGATGAGAAATTTTGGATTAAATTTACTATTTTATCATCTATGACGAAATAGGTATATGTAAGAGTTTTGGGTTTGTTTAATTTGAGTTTTTTTGGAATCTGTTATTGCTGTTTGTTCTTTCATTTTTGAGTATGATATTCGTTTGTTTGTTTTTTTAATGTTTGTTGTTAGCCGTGTTCTTTCATTTTTGAGCATGATGTTCGTTTGTTTTTTTTTAATGTTTGTTGTTAGCCGCAGATGGTGAGGAGTGACAGATTTAAGATGGGACAAGATTGCAAGAAGAGTATCTTTATAGAAGGATTGTGAAGGAAGATATCAAGAAAATCTTCATGACAAATCTGAATGTGAGTTTATCTCCTCAGATATGTATCATTATCATAACCTGAGAAAAAAAATTGATATTATGACAGATGTATATCATTGGTCTTGTGTATAATTGACTTTAATTTTGGTTTCCTTGAGGATTTTTAATTAAAAATAAAAATATATTGCTGCTTGAGTTAAAAAAGAAGTTTAATTTGTTTGAATTTTGAACTAATTTGATGAGAAATTTCGGATTAAATTTCCTATTTTGTCATATGTGACGTGTGAAATGTGCAATTTTGGGTTCGTGTCATTCTTATTATCCATTTGTTTTATAGGTGGCTTTACTTTTTCTTTTAGATCTATATGAATTTAGTGTTATTTTAGTTGCAATCATTTTTAATATGTGGTTATGTTTATTGATCAATTGTGTTTTCTTTTATATTGGTAAAGGAATTGACCTTAGCTTTGTGTTGCTTAAGGATTTTAACTTTAAAATAAAAATGCCTTGCTGCTTGATTCAACAAGAAAGGAAGAATAATATTTTTGAATTTTGAACTGCCTTGACGAATATTTTTTGATTAAATTAACTGTTTTTTCATTTGTGATGTGTGAAGTGTGTAACTTTTGGTTGGTGTCATTGTTATGATGCATTTATTTAATAGATGTTTTTTCATTTTGCTCTAACTCTATATGAATTTACTGTTATTTTAGTTGCAATTATTTTTTTATATGGTTATCTTTATTGATCCAATTAGTTTTCTTAGGATTTTGTTCGATGTGTTTTGAGTAAATACACATGAACTAATTGTTCTTTGTTTTTTCTCCTTTATGTTGAGGTCCAACTATGCTAATCCTAAAGTTCCACTCTTGAAAAAGTGGAGTCAGAAAATAGAAATGGGGTCAGAAAGTCTTCAAGAAGGTTAAGTTACTTTCTTTTAGATGTTTGTAAATTTTAAGAGATTATTTTCTGGGTAACTTATTATTTTGGAGACATTGTTGGGTATCTCTTTTTTTAGTTGTGATCTCTTCAGATCTGTATTGTTATCATAACTTGGGAAAAAAGAAACTGATGTCATAACAGATCTGTATTATTATTTTGTGTATAATTGACTTTAGGTTTGGTTTGCTTAAAGATTTTATCTTAAAAATAAAAATATCTTGCTGTTTGGTTTGAAAAAGAAGGGAGAATAATATTTTTGAAATGTGAATTGACTTGATGAGCATCTTTGGATTAAGTTTGCTGTTTTTCCATATGTGACATATTAAATATGTAATTTTTGGTTGGTGTCATTGTGTTTTTTTTGTCTTATAGGTGTATTTTCACTTCCTTCTAATTAAGTTCATTATTTTTTCATATGTTCTTTTTGTCTTTTTTAATATTTATTTTTAGAAAATTTTTGAAATATTTTTACAAGTAATACCATTTTATGCATTTAATTTCAAAAAGCTTATGTGGTAAAAAAGTGAAATATTCTATATTTTGTTGCTGTATTTTTTAAAATAAAATTAGTAAGGTTATCCTTATATATGTTACTCTATTTTTTGTTTATTTCTTTAATTCTTGATTGAATCTTTCATTTTTTTTTCTATTTTTGTGGAGATAAATAATGGGATCGTTATTTCTATATGATGCCCAAGTTGATTTTATAGGTGTCATAAACATTTTTTCAATACAACTAATTGCTTATTTTTATATAAATTATTTTTTTTCTTTTAAGCGGGTTTATAATCTTTAATTTCTTCTTATATATGAAAGCATAGGGTGTAATTTTGACTGCCGGTTAATTTTGTTCTTTTTTTGTTTTTTCGATTTTTTTTGTTTTATATATTCTTGATTAGTAATTTTATAAATACATATTTTGTTTCCCTCTTTATTGGAATAAAATTAGTAAGTAGTTTATCCTTATTTGTTACTCTCTTTTATTTATCTCTTAATTCCTTGATTGTATGTTTTATTGTTTTCTTCTTAACATAATTTTCCAAGTTTATTGATGCCTTATCTCTTTTTGGATATTTAATTAAATAAATAATTAGCTTGTTGGTATCTTTATTGAAATATAATATATCTTTTCATTGAAAATCTAATTATATAGAAACTTACTAAAATCATGATATTTAAACAAAAAGGTGTGCTCATTACCTAAGCATGTCATTCGCTAGATCTATGCATAGGCTTTTTTGTTTTGATTCTTGCCTTTTCTCTTATATTGACCTCATGTTATTTTTGTTATCTTCATATTCTCTCTCTTCCTCTTCTCTCTTTTTGTCTTCTCTTCCAATTCTCTTTATTACTTATATCTATTGGTGCTAGCTTAGAATTTATAGAGAAGATTACTCACTTAATATACTAATTATTTAAATGAGGTTTAGGATGTGAAAAATAAATTTATATTCAAGTAATTGATTTTTGAATATTAAGTAGGTTTTTTAAAGATGAATGGCATTGAATGGCATTAAATGATTCTCTAATCTATATACTATTTTGATGATAATTGAAAACAAATAATTTTTTGACCTTCCATGATTTTGTTACGGTTGTATCAATTCCTTTTAAGTAGGTTTACAAATATTTTTTTACGGATCTTAAGTGAATAATTGTTTATAATGTGCTAATGAGGATAATCTGCTATAAAGATAGAAGAGAATAGTTGACAAATGGAGTAATAATATCCTAAATAAATTGTCTATATCTACTTTTCTAAAAGAGATCACCGCGCAATTTTTGTTACATCTCTCCGAGGTATATATCTGACACTATTAGGTTAGAGTTTAGAGGGAGTTGTCTTGATTTATGAGCTATTTTTTACACCTCTTTGTTATATTTCTCTCCTACTATTAGGTTAGGGTATAGGGTTCTAAGTTTGTTCTTCTCATTCTTCGACTGATAGTGGCGGCTATGAAGATCTTGGATTAGATATTAGAGGTTAGTAGGTATAGACTATTCTAGGGTTTATACTGTGTATTTTGAATGCTTAGTTTCAAATATCTATTAGTTGCTTCCTTTCTTTTTCCTACCAAATTAAAAAGTTTAACTATTTAAAAATTTCAAATTTCTTAGTTGTATACTATTAGATATACCATTTTCTTCCCCTTTTTTTTATCTTGGGTGTATCTTTAATGGAATATGATATATTTTTTCATTAGAAATCTAATTATATAAGAAGCCTAAAATTATGATATTTGTTTTTATTCTTGCTTTTTCCCTTATACTGACCTCATGTTGTTTTTGTTAGCTTCATGTTCTCTCTTTTCTTTTTCTCTCTCTTCGTCTTCTCTTCCAATTCTCTTTATTGCTTATATTTATTGTTGCTTCTCTTCTAATTCTATTTATTACTTATATCTATTGCTGCTAGCTTAAGATTTATAGAGAATATTGCTCACTTAATATACTAATTATTTGAACGAGGTTTAGCATGTGAAAAAATAAATTATATGTTCAAGTAATTGATTTTTTGAATATTAAGTTGGTTTTTAAAAGATGAATGGCATTAAATGATTCTCCAACCTATATACTATTTTGATGATAATTGAAAATAAATAATTGTTTGGCCTTTCATTAGTTTGTTACGGTTTCTTTAATTCCTTTTAAGTAGGTTTACTAATATATTTTTTATTGATTTTAAGTGAATAATTGTTTAAAATGTGCTAATGAGAATAATCTGCTATAAAGATCAAAGAGAATAGTTGACAACTCAATCTGTACTAAGGTAATAATATTCTAAATAAATTGTCTATATCTACTTTTCTATAACAGATCACCTTAACATATTTTTCCTTCTGAATACGCTTTATCCTGTATTACATATTAAAAATATTGTATAGACCTATTAAAATTATAATCTTTAAACTAATATTAGATGTCATCATTGTATGCTCTTCCTCTTCCTTCTGCCACTAATAGATTTGGGTGTAGAGGGAGCTATCTTGATTTACGTGTTATTTTTCACATCTCTTTGTTATATTTCTCTCCTGCTATTAGGTCAGGGTATAGGGTTCTAAATCTGTCCTTCTGATTCTTTGATCTGATAGTAGCGGCTATGAAGATCTTGGATTAGATATTGGAAGTTAGTAGGTATAGACTAATCTAGGGTATACTGTATATTTTGAATGTTTCAGTTTCATATATCTATTAGTTATTTCCTTTCTTTTCTCACCCAAATTAAAAAGTTTTAACTATTTCAAAGATTCAAGTTTATCAGTTGTACGCGGCTAGATATACCCCTCCCTCCCCCTTTTTTTTTGTCATGTGTTAACTAAATCTACTATATTGTGTCTGTTATAAAAGTGTCATTCTCATAAAAAAAATTTGCTAATGCCATGAGAGAGATGTCAAATGAAAGTAATCATTCGGATAATTTGTGTGATCAAGTTGATGTGTTTATTTGCTTATACAATATGCTAACTTTTATTATTGATTTTTTAGACCTATTTGTATTAATTTTTTTAATTTGGTTTAAATTTTAATGGATTTACTAAAATTAGGAATATATTGTTGGCATTACACAAAGTTGTGCTCATGATTAGAAAAAGGAAAAGCCTCCGTTGAAGAGGTTGACATGGTCCTTAAAGCTCGAATTTGATGAATCTAATGATGCTAATGCTTTTGAGGATGAATTTGCATCTGGTGAAGGGGTCAAGTGACATTGTTTTGTATGTCATCTAACTAGAGCTACTGATTAGGATCTATAGGGCATTAGATATGAGCAATGTAAATAGTGTCCACCCTTCTTTGGTGTGTAATGTGTGTAATGTGAAATTTTTTAGTTGTCTCAAATTTAATTATGTAGCCTTTTATCTTTGTAGTTCAGCCCTATATAGATCAATAAAATGCAGTAGCTCTTTAGTGTGATATGTTAGATTTTGTTTTGGAAAACGATTTATATTTGAAAAGTTATATATGTACTATGTTGCAAATCTTATTCAAGAGAAAAATAAGAATTAATTATAGAGATTGAGAAAGATGTTCAAATAATGTTATTTCGAGTTATTTTAAAGGATTTTTAAAAAAGACATGGAATGACTTTGTTATATTAGAGTTATTGAAAGGAGAACCTAAAGTAATAACTACTTGTCTAAACTCTAAATAGATAGCTAGGCAATCTAAACTAGGTTGAAAAAAGAATTAATTTGAACAAATGTCATCATGTTCTTTGGTTGGATAAGAAAAGCTACTATTATAGTTACCTTTTATATGCTGAGTTAGAGTAGGGTTTTACACCACATTTAGATAGAGGAGGTCTAACGATTTAACCATTCTCCTAAAAGTTAGTTAGGCTGAAGGTATTAGTTAGGTTGAAGTATCTAATGATATTGTGATTTTAAAACACATAACACTTCTCAAGTTTTGCGTTTTTTCATTTTTTTTTTACTTTTTCATATGAAACCGAAGTTAAGTGTAATCTTTCTTTTGAGTGTGTTTATTTTATTCACTTTCTATTCTTTTATTTCTACTCTTTAGCTAGAAATATTGTAAGTGAGTCATCTACACTTGCTATAGAGAATAGAACATTTGAAATGAAGAGGAAAAGAGACGAGACATTTGCCATAAGAAACAGTTAGTTGATTCTCTTGGTTACTGAAAGTTTATGGGTGGCCCGACATGGAGGTTTAGCTCTCTGATTTCAAAATTCGACAGTTCTTCTTGATATCCAGAGACACTTTATTGTAAGATCCAAATTGATTCGACCTCCAACATCCCATTTAGGTTTGGGGTACTCTAACCTCTTGCAATCCCTAACTCTACTACTTTCGTTCTTGCAACCTTTTTGTTCCGGTCTTCTATTTGTCTTTTTGAAGTTGGCATTTTATTCATGGGTTATTGCCTTATGTATTTTAAATTTTTCTAATAGTGGTTTTATATTCTTTTAATTTGAGAGTGACTTTATTATTATATTTTTCAATATGTGTTTTCAGCATGTTTTGGTATTTTGATTTGAATTTGCACATGACTTCTCTAGAACTTACATTTTCAATAAATTATTCTCTGATATTTTAGTAACTCTTATTCTTTTGGAGGCCTTGTTTGGTATTTTCTTTTTGAGTTTTGATCATGAATTTTGATAAAGATTTTGATTTTAACTATTTATGTAATCTCTTCGAATTGGTATCATTTCGTAATCTCATGAAAAAGAAGTTGATGTGTAAACAGAATTGTATCGTTATCTTGTGTATAGTTGACTTTAGCTTTACTTTACTTAGAGATTTTAACTTTAAAATAAAAATACCTTGCTGCTTGATTTAAAAAGAAAGGAAGAATAATATTTCTAAATTCTAAACTGAATTGACGAATATTTTTTGATTAAGTTTACCGATTTTTTATCTGTGACGTGTTAAACGTGTAATATTTGGTTGGTGTCATTGTTACCATCAATTTGTTTTATAGGTGCTTTTTCAACTTCTTCTAAATCTATATGAATTTAGTGTTACTTTAGTTGCAATCTTTTTAGTATATGGTTATGCTTATTGTTCCCTTGTGTTTTCTTAGAATTTTATTCGATGTATTTTGAATAAATATGATATATTTTTCATTGAAAATCAAATTATATAGGAAGCCTAATAAAATAATGATATCTATACTAAAAGGTGTCCTTATCTAAGTCTACCACCTCTGGATCTAAGTCTCAGTTCAACTCAACAATAATTTAAAATAAAAATTTTAAGAGTAAAAATTTTTGCTGTTAATATTTATTTTAATTCTATATTATCTTTGTGTTGATACGGAACTAAATGAGCCATAATCTTATAACTTCTATTGTTGTTTCTTATATTTCTTTTTCCACCTTCACAATTCTACATGTTCTATAGCATTGAAGTTTTCTGTTTTTGATGAAATGATTATTTTGGGCCAATACGAATGTCCGTGGATCCACCACTGTTACCTCTAAATCCTTTTGGTTGAACACTTGATGCTGCAACTGCTGTTGTTTTGATGAATAAATAACAAAAATTTATTAGTTCTCGATCATTAAATGTATTGATAGTTGAATATTAGAGTGTGATAATGAAAGAAAAATATTATTTGTAGTATGAAAGAAGAGTATAAATTAATACCGTGGGTAAATAGAGTATATAGTTGGTTAGAAGAGAGAAAAATTCACCATAATAACATGGTAATTTTATTAGTTGTTGTGGTTGTGGTGCAATAGTATTATTCACTTAATGCTATCGGATATATTGAATTTAATATTTTGGAACAAATTCGGACGATTTCGGATTTAAAATATTATTAGGAACTATTTTTAAATAATATCCATGTTTTTATGTGGTATATACTAAAAATATTATAGTTTAATCATTTGAGCAACTATGCAATATTCATCCACATGTAACTTTGACAACATTTTTTAATAAATCATAGAAGAAAAAAAAAGGATAAAGCGATATGCTTTTGCTTCTCTATTTCTTTTTTCTTTATGTTAAGGTTTACATTAAAAGTAGTAGTAGATGAAAAAAAAACAAGTTTTTATGAATTTTTAGCTCGTCTTTCTTTTTATATTTAATTAGCAGATAAATAAAATCAAAAACAAAAATAATTAAATTTTTAAATCATATATTTTCTTATCTCTTCATATATTTAACGCTCTCTTACAAATCTCTATTAGCGAAATAAACGTGTATGTTAAAAGAATACTTTTAGTAATAGGATGATAAAATTTGAACGGAACTGCATATACATCTTGAAATTGAAATACATGTGCATCTTGAAAAAATACTTTTACTTATAAATAAAATAATATTTGTTTTTTAGAAGTTANTTTGCTAAACAAAAAAATAAGCTTTAGTTACTATTATAATTATATCAACAAGAAAATAGATTGTATACTAAGTGACCATCCGTTCATAATCAATCTGTAAGTAAATATTATATATGTTGTTAGTTTCTTTTAGTATTATTATTTTATCAAATTTATTATTTTTCTCATGTTACTATTTATTTGTTTATACTTGGTATTATTTACTATTATATCTTTTATACGTTTTGAATATTATACGATTATTTTTTGAAGTTAACATCTACTTATTTGTTTTTAGATATGATATTTTGTAAGTATGAAATAATATCCTATATTTTGAATTTTTTTTTTTTTTGAAGAAAAGGAGCTCAACACACTAACGTGGAGCATGAAAGAACAAACACAACAGTAAACAAGACAATAAATACAGTACGAACACGATATAATCTATTGTCATTTTCAGCATTGTCATCAACAACCAAACGAATTAACACCATGTCATTTCCTGTAACTCAAAAACGAATTATTCTTGATACCCTAAACACCTATCTCAAAGCTCTTGAATATTCTGCTATTCCGTTCTAGCCAAATGTTTCAGATAACTGCAAAGAACCCTACCAGCTACTTCTTTTGTTCAAAATTACGGCCAGGCACTTGCGTCCAACTCTCAAACAGCTCTTTGAGTGTCCCCGGAAAAACCCATGCTCTATCAACACTCTTCAGCCAAGCGCACCACACCTGCCATGTGAACTCACAGCCAAGAAACAAATGATGCACAAATTCTATTTTTTTTTACACAAAACACATCTTATCACTATGATTTATGATTCCTAGTCTACTTAATCTCTCTTTAGTGTTTACTCTGCCGACTAAGACAAACCATGCAAACAGTTCAACCCTTGGAGGAACCAAACCTCTCCAAATGGCACTAGTGAAGCTATAACTTGTGATGTCCTCCGAGAGGGCCTCTTGCTGCAACACCTACATAAAAGAATTAGTAGAAAAAATACCTGTTCTATCAAATTTCCATATAAATGTATCCTCTCTATCAGATGATAGTCTAACTAGCCGTAGTCGCTCATGAACTTGATTAAGTAGCTTTAGCTCCCATTGAAATAATTTTCTCTTCCACTGAAAGTTCCATACCCACTCCAACCCATCCCAAAACCCACAGTCCCTAATAACAGATCCTTGCTGATTTGAAACAGAGAAGAGTCTCGGAAAACAATCTTTCAACGTGCCACTTTGTAACCAATCATCCTCCTAAAATCGAATACGTCTATCATTTCCCACCTCCATACACAAACCACTAATCATCCTTTCTCTAACCTGATGCTCTTTAACATTGAGCTGACAAATATCTTTCCACGGGTCACCTCTTGATGGTAAAGGCTGTTTTGACAACATTACAATTAGGTTCAAATGATTACAAGAACATACAACCTTCTTCCACAACGGACAATCTTCCTTCGAGAAGCGCGACCACCACTTGAACAGTAGCGACGCATTTCTGATTACAGCATCTCCCACCCCTAAACCTCCTAACTTTTTCGGAGCTTGTACCATCTCCCATTTCACAAGAGGTATACCGTTATTCCCATCTTCTTTACTCCACAAGAACCTTCTCTGTAGCCCAATTAATTTCTCTGCAACCGCCTTTGACATCTTATACAAGCTTAAGTAGTATACTGGTAAGCTATTAAGAACAGATTTTATGAGAACTAGCTTACCAGCTTTGTTAAGAGACTTTGCTTTCCATAAGCTAAGCTTATCTTCCACCTTGTCTATAATCGGTTTCCAGGTCTTCACCAAGCGAGGGTTTGCACCAAGGGAAATTCCTAAATACCTAACAGGTAGAGTAGCTTCGGCACAACCCAACAAATCACACATA
>NC_029792.2:7838373-7863812 GCF_000816755.2 Arachis ipaensis
ACCAATCCTCTCCAAATGGCACTAGTGAAGCTGTAACTTGTGATGTCTTCTGGGAGGGTCTCATTCTGCAACACCTGCACAAAAGAATTAGTAGAATAAATACCTTTTTTATCAAATTTCCATACAATTGTGTCCTCTCTACTAGGGGACATTCTCACTAGTCGTAGTCGGTCATGGAGTTGATTGAGCAACTCAAGTTCCCATTGGAATAACTCTCTCCTCCACTGAAAGTTCCACACCCATTCTATCCCATCCCAGAACCCACAATCCCCTACCATAGATCTTTGTTGATTTGAAACAGAGAAGAGTCTCAGAAAGCTATCTTTCAACGTACCACCTTGTAGCCAATCATCCACCCAGAACTGAGTACGCCTGCCATTTCCCACCTCCATAGCCAAACCACTAATCATCATATCTCTCACATGTGGTTCTTTAATACTAAGCTGACAAATATCTTTCCACGGGCCACCTCTTAAAGGCAGTGGCTGTTTTGACAACATTACAGAAGGGTCCAAGAGATTACAAGAACAAACAACCTTCTTCCACAGCGGACAATCTTCCTTTGAGAAACGCCACCACCACTTGAACAGAAGCGCTGTATTTCTGATTAGCGCATCCCCCATCCCCAAACCGCCTAACTTTTTCGGAGCTTGCGCCATCTCCCATTTCACAAGTGGTATACCATTTTTCTCATCTTCTTTACTCCACAAAAACCTTCTCTGTAACCCAATTATCTTTTCTGCAACCGCTTTTGGCATTTTGTACAAGCTTAAGTAGTAGACTGGCAGACTATTTAGGACAGATTTTATGAGTACCAGCTTGCCAGCTTTGTTGAGGGACTTAGCTTTTCACAAACTGAGCTTATCTTCCACCTTGTCTATGATCGGTTTCCATGTCTTCACCAACTGGGGGTTTGCGCCTAGCGAGATTCCTAAATACCTGACAGGTAAAGTAGCTTGGGTGCATCCCAACAAACCACACATATCCGTCACCCATTCCTGCTCACAGTTAACTGAAATCAAGGTTGACTTATCAAAGTTTATACTTAATCCAGACATCAAGTCAAAGAAACTCTTATAGTTCACATAGTTCACAATCGTCTCCGTTTCCTGTGGGCAAAATAAAATTGTGTCATCTACAAATTGGAGATGCGACAACTCTATGTTGTCTCCTCCCACTAACAGTGGAGAAATGCGCCCATTGCTGACTGCCTCGCTGTGTAAGACGCCTGCTCACAGTTAACTGAAATCAAGGTTGACTTATCAAAGTTTATACTTAATCCAGACATCAAGTCAAAGAAACGCAAAAGTCTCTTATAGTTCACAATCGTCTCCGTTTCCTGTGGGCAAAATAAAATTGTGTCATCTACAAATTGGAGATGCGACAACTCTATGTTGTCTCCTCCCACTAACAGTGGAGAAATGCGCCCATTGCTGACTGCCTCGCCCACCATCCTGTGTAAGACATCAACAACAAGAACGAACAAAAAGCTAAGGGAGAGAGAGGATCTCCTTGTCTAAGACCTATCTCCATCTTGAACGGCTTTGACAGTGACCTATTGATCAACACCGACATAGACGCTGTAGTCACACATTCCTTCACCCATGTCCTCCATCTAAGACCAAAGCCCATCTGTTGTAGCACAATATCCACAAAGTTCCATCTCACCCTATCGTACGCTTTCTGAAAGTCCAATAAAAAATGTAACTAATCACGATGATGTTAATCGTAAATGCATTTTGTTTAGATTTCAACTAGTAAGAATGATACTAGTCTAACGTGTAATTCACATGTTAGATCTGTTAATTCGTTCTGACACACTAAAAAAATGAAAGGACTACCCTTTAAAATGGAGTCTCAAAATTAAGAATTCTCTTTTTATACTTATTGATTTGATTATTGAATTCCGATATAAAATATATTTTCATATGGATTACAGATATATTATTTATTCATTATTTTTTGTTCAAATACAGATAAAAATCAGAATCCTAATTCTTCCATCTCTCAATAGAAATTGGCTTTTGGTGAGCCCTTATCTTCTAAACGCCATGTAATTTGTATTGTATTTTTAGATTTTTTAATTAATGTTCCATATATCATAAACAAAATCTTTCATGTTTGATAGTATTATATATTTTTATAAATTTATATTTGTGCTATATAATAGATGCTGTGTTAAATTAGGGTATCTTTTAAATGATGTATTTTGAAAAGAAAGTATTTAAGAACGGTATGGTAATAGACTAGCTGGGAAACCTTTTTTTAGCATTGGTAACTATCTAAATTGGGTTGTGACAGAACAATTGAAAATTTAGGGTTGAATTTCGATCAATTAAAATTTTAAGGATCAATTTAAGTTTAACCTTAAATTTTAGAAATCAAATTGAATATTAATTCATATTATCCATGTTTAAAAATATAAAGGATTCATGAACAAAAATAATACTTTGGATATACAATAATTTATTGTCAACACTAACACTACAGCAAAATCATTTTTAGTAGCAAATCTTGAACGATAGTAACATAATAATTATTATATATCCTATTTTACTTATGTTTTGACGGCAGTTATATATTTGTTATTATTATTATATGTTATAATGATAATTTTATAATTTTTGTAGTTATTAAAAAGACTTTAACAGTAATTATAAAAGATTTTTACAGTCAATTGTATAATTTTCATTAAAATTTTTTAGCGACAAAACATCAGACGACTAATTAAATTCTTAAATAGAATTTCGATCTATAAATAAATAAATAAACAAAAAATTTCATGTTAACTCGTGTAGTATGTATTTCTATTTAATGAAGGGCAAAAAACTAGAATAAACCAAGGGAAGTTGCAAATTATCTAAATGAACCAAAGTGAAATTCGTTTCAGCAATGAACCAAACCCTATATTTATATAATTCGAACCAGCATGGTTCGAACTCCATTCATTAATAATTCGAACCAATCCAGTTCGAATTACATGGAGAGAAGTTGGTTCAAGTAAATCGAACCAAGGTGGTTCGAATTACAGAGGAAAAAAATGCAGCATATAATTCGAACCAAGCTGGTTCGAATTATAGGGAGAGACGCTGCATCAAGTAATTCGAACCAAGCTGGTTCGAATTACACAAACCCGAATTCGAACCAGTCCGGTTCGATTTAGTGGTAGACAGAGCAGTATATATATGATTGTAAACGTGAATTGCTCTCATTAGAGGGTGTAAGATGGCTAGTGAGGAGAGTTTTGTGGTTTTGATTCACCACAGAGGATCCATTAAGAGGAAAACTCGCTCCGGTGTGAAGTTTACTGATAAGGATCCTCTCTGTATTGTCGTGAAACCAACGACGAGCTATGATGACCTTGTTAGATCTGTGCTGATGAAACTTGGTCTGGAAGGTGCGAAGCGAGTTAAGAAGTTTTTCTATCGCATTCCAATCACGGTCTTGCAGGATACCGTGAAGTATGATTGTTTCACGATTGGTAGTGATGAGGACCTGTAAGTCATGTTTCTATGTCGGAGGCAGTTTCCCGAGGTGAGGACACCAGAGTTGTTGGCAAAGCTGGTTGATGTGGTATCCAGCTCAGGGGGTTCGAACCGGAATACCACCAATGAAGCCGCGGCAGCCGGTTCCAGTTCCAGGCCTGCCGTTGCTTCTTCATCCGTCCCTGTGTACGAGCCAGCGGTCCAACCAGTTGCCTCCCCGTCTTTTGCTATTGATCTCAATGATGGAGTAGGCGACATGGTAGGATCAGTTGATATTCTGCCGAATGCTTTACAGGGCGTTCCACCGGTTGGCGTCGGAGACGGAGTGTTGGGTGATGTAGAGGAGGACGACGTCGAGCCGGATATGATTGAGGATGACAGCGGCGACGAGGTTGGAGCGACTGAGCCTGCATTGGCGGTCGGTGGTTCTAGTTCTGGCACACAGCAGTATCCACCACATTTTTCCTCTTTGGACCTGGATGCCATGAGGCAAGAGGGTGTTTCAGGGCACTCTGTTGGATTCGGAGCTAGAGATGCTGAAGGGACTGCTGGTCTGACAGAGTTTCAGGTTGGTCAGCAATTTCAGGATAAAGATGAGGCCCTATTAAGTGTGAAGACTTACAGCATCCAGCGAGGGGTACAGTACAAGGTTGGGGAGTCTGATCATCGCCGTTATGTGGGCAAGTGTTCTGAGTTTGGGAATGGGTGCACATGGTTGATTCGACTGAGTCTGCGGAAGCGCAAGGGCATTTGGGAGGTCAAACAGTACAATGGACCTCACACTTGTCTTGCGACCTCCATCTCGAGTGACCACAGGAGCTTGGATTATCATGTGATTTCGGCGTTCATTATGCCAATGGTTAGGGCTGATGCATCCGTCAGCATCAAGGTGCTCCTAAATGCCACGGCAGCACACTTCGGGTTTAGGCCGACTTACATGAGGGTCTGGATGGCGAAGCAGAAGGCTATTGCCCTCGTATACGGTGACTGGGATGAGTCATACAACGAGCTCCCCAGGTGGGTTTTGGGAGTCCAGTTGACGATGCCCGGTACTGTTGCAATCCTACAGACGAGCCCCGTTCGAGTTAGTGGACAAGTAGACGAGTCTGAAGCTTTTTTCCACAGACTTTTCTGGACGTTTCCACCGCTCATCCAAGCATTTCGCCATTGCAAGCCCCTAGTTAGCATTGATGGCACCCATCTTTATGGGAAGTACGGGGGTACTTTGCTCATCGCGATTGCACAGGACGGGAACTCCAACATTCTACCTGTTGCATTCGCACTAGTAGAAGGTGAGAATGCAGAGTCTTGGTCATTCTTTCTCTCCCACCTTTGGCAGCACGTGACACCGCAGTCAGGTCTTCCGGTTATATCGGACAGGCATAACGGCATCAAGGCTGCACTTGAGGCTCCGGACGGAGGTTGGTTACCTCCATCTGCATACCGTGCATTCTGCATTTGACACGTAGCGGCTAATTTTGCCCTTACCTTCAAGTGCAAAGACGCACGTAGGCTTCTAGTGAATGCCGCATATGCCAAGACCGAGGTTGAGTTTGATTACTGGTTTGATATTCTTCGGTCTGAAGACCCGGCGATGTGTGAGTGGACGAACCGGATTGATTATTCCTTGTGGACTCAGCATCGTGATGAGGGACGAAGATTCGGTCACATGACGACGAATATCTCCGAGTGTGTGAACTCAATCCTGAAGGGTGTCAGGAACCTTCCTGTATGCTCTCTGGTGAAGGCAACATATGGAAGGCTTGCGGAACTCTTTGTTCGCAAGGGGAGAGAGGCTGAGGCCCAGATGGGAACCGGACAACAATTCAGTCAGTACTTGGTGAAGTGTATAGAGGCCAACTTGAAGACGGCCAGGTGCTTCACGGTGACTTTGTATGACCGGGATAACTCCGAGTTCACCGTAGCCGAGACCACTCCGACGGGCTCTTTCTCATTGGGTACCTACAGAGTATCGCTTGTCTCTCGGACCTGTGACTGCGGGTACTTCCAGGCGCTTCATTTCCCGTGTCAGCACGCACTTGCATGCTGCGCCTACTCACGGGTTACCTGGTCCTCTTATGTTCACAGCGTGTATCAGATTAGTTCAGTGTTCAGTGTGTACCGGATGGGATTCACACCACCGATACCGGAGGGCTTTTGGCCACCTTACGACGGGCCCACCGTGATTCCGGACCCTGCCAAGAGGCGTGCGAGAGAGGGTCGTCCGAGATCCACTAGGATACAGACGAATATGGACGAGGCAGATCCGAACCGGCCAAAGAGGTGTGGCCTCTGTCGCCAACCCGGACACACCCGTCGGAGTTACCCACAACTTGGAGGATCGTCTCACATGGGGGGCCAGTAGTATCGATCTTGTTACTGTTAGTGCTTATTGATTTTTATTTTTCCTGTTACATGTTATGTTAGAGGACTTATGTAATCTGTTGATCTATTTACCTTCTAGTAATGAAAAAGTTGTTTCTGAATTTGAGTATAGCTAGAAATCCCATAAATGCAAAAGTTGATAACTAAAGTGTTATATGATTCAATGATAATACATATTCACTGATCCACTAGGTAAATACCAGATTTTGAAATACAATAAGATGAAGAAACAACAAGGAAAAATAGCTCTAAAGTAACAATAGTAGTCCACATGGGTATCATACATGAATGAACCCTAACGTCCAAAATACATGAAAAGTAAATCATCTAAACAAGTGGGAGCCCGTCCCACAACGACGGGGTACCCATGGCCTCTGACCTCTGCGGATAAACGGCTCCTCATCCTCTATCTCATCCGCGTCCTCATGCGGGGCATGCTGTGCGGGTGGCGTAAAATGGACAGGTGCGGCAGAAGGCCCGGCGACAGACTCTGATGCAGCAGTGTAGGCGGAAGGTAGGGTACCTCCCAAACCAAACTGGTCACCAACAGGTGTCGTAGCAGGCTCGTTCAGATCAACATCTAAGGGTGCCTGCGTGCTGGGGGATTGACCACGCCTCCTGCCCGGCACGTCCTCCTGCATGATAGCCGTAATCTCCTCTAGAAAACGTGGACTGCCGAAGTCCGCAACAAGCGTATCTGCGCCAAGGAAGTCCTGCCACTGTGATCCCGGAATAACCCATGGAGTCCCGTCCTGCTGAGGCTCGTCATCGGCGGGTATACAAACAAAGTAATGTCCAACAGGTCCGGACCCAAGTCCAGTGTCACTAGGCTCAGCCCCGTCACCCATCCCTGAGCCATACCACTCACCTCCGTGCACCCCATCCTGGGTACTAACACCAGCAACTGCAGCCGCCCCTGCACCATCCCCGCCCTCGGGTCCATGCTGATCGTCGTCGTCGTCCTCAGAGTCGGGTGCAGCGGCATGAACCGCACCACGCCCTCTACCTCTGCCTCGCTGGCCTCGTCGTCGACCCCCAGCGGGGCCGGCCTCGTCATCATCCTCCATAGCACGCTCAAGCCACCCCCAGTCAAGCTGGCTACGCTATGTCCCCACGCGAGCTCTCCTCTCAACCCGCCGCCTGTCCGGCACGTCGTCAGGACGATCCATCTCAGGAACTCGCCCAGATCCTCGCTGTGATGCCTCAACAGGAATAGCAACGGCTCTCGGATCCCCCAACTGTGGATCCGGAGACAATAACCTCTTCCCGTGCTGACTCTACCACTCCAGGAACTCATGCGACGGACCAGGGTCAGCAACAACATCGAACCTCAGCATGCTCTCCGCACGGGACTCCCAATGGAGATGCCACTTCTGCAAATGGTACGGGAACCATCGATCGCCGCCTCTGCCGTCCTTCGACATCAGAAAGTCGATGTTCAGGGCGGGATGTGGACGGGGCTGCACCCCTCCAAACTGCAAAAGAACCCTATCTATCTGATGCCACTCTATGACGGCAAAGTAGATAAACGACGTAACAGACTGCCACGGCGCCATGTGCCGAGGCTCCAAAACCTCTGGATGCACAACCTGAAGTACGTCGGGGCTGCTATACGGCTCCAGATAAACTGCACCAATAACTATACAGTGTCAGGGCAACTCATGAGCCCAACTCCTAAGGTGTGGTTAAATAAAGAAACTTATTAATTTACATACTGACCTCTCTATCCTGCAACCGGTCTATCGAGAGCCTCCACATCTGGACTCTAGGACCCTTCTCGCTACTGGAAGGGTTGTAACCTGACCACCTGCATCATACACATGTCTTACCGCTACTTAAATGTGTGCTTAGGGTATCCAATACGTTATAAATGAACACGTAGTTATGTATAGTAAATTGAAATAGACAAGGCTTAGTACAGTACCTCGAGGCCAATGGCCAGCTGAACGTCTCAAACCCTGCAAGCCTAAACCGAGGAAATCGCCAGAAAATCCATGACTGAAGTAACTGAAGTGGGCCCGCTAGCTTGATAACATTTCTGTTCGCCACTCGACACATGCACCAGTACAACCATGCCAGTGCTGCAGAACCCCAACTGTAGGTCCCCATATCCTCCAGCCTAGCTACAAACGGAAGCCATCTGATGTGAATGCGGTTGCCGGACTTGTCCGCAAACAGCTGCGTGCCCAACAACATCATGATGTACACACGGGCATATCGGCGCACAGTCTCGTCATCGGCTCCCTCGGGGCACTCCCCAAAAGTCTCCTGAAACCAGCTGCAGTTGATTGCGTACTTCTGAACCTGGCTAGGAGGAGGTATCACTCCAAGCAACTCTTGGAACCACTCCCACGCTGGACGCCACCCTGGATGTATATATGGAACTCTGATAGACAGCCGCTAACGTAACGCCCATCCACTGGCAAACCCAACTGGTATGCCACGTCCTGGAGTGTGATCGTGCACTCTCCGAAGGGCATATGAAACGTGTGTGTCTCCGGACGCCATCGCTCGACGAATGCACTGACAAGGGCCTCGTCTAACCGGAACCATCTATCGTTCAGCCTTGCAAGATGGTATAGACCGGCCATATGCAAGTACGGAACGTATCTGTCATCCAGTCGCATACCCTGCTGCCGCCGCATGCTCCTGATGCATCGCTGAGGCTGCGCATGAAATGCACGGCAATGTTAGAACCAGCTTAATAAACAACGCCAAAAACCACCAACACGATAAATCATCAACAAAACAATATACTAAGTAAAATCGCATCAAAATACATCAACAAGAACCACATGCAAAACAAACCAATAGACCGCACAACTAAACCGCTAACATATAACAGCTTAAGTAGAACCACTAACATAAACCACTAACATAAACCACTAACATAAACCACTAACGTAAACCACTAACATAAACCACTAACATAAACCACTAACATAAACTACAAACATAAACCACTAACTTAAACCACTAGCATGAACCACTAACATAAACCACTAACATAAATCTCCTACATAAACCACCATCTAACCCGCATGCAAAACCACTAAGTCACATATACCGCTAGCACGAAGTTAATTCTGTACTAACCTCCTCGTTGATGACCCTGGCTATATGAGCAACTCCGTCCAAGCGATATAACCGTGCCAGATCGTCCCCCATCAGCAGAGTATACTACTAGAAATAGGGTTTTTTCGGACAAAAATTTCAAACGAAATTTATTCCGTCTAAATGACTTTTTAATTTCGGACAAATTTAAGACAAATGTTAAACAATTTTTAGTGGAGGTTTTGGAATAATATATTATGTCCTAAATTTGTCTAAATTTTGTCCCAAATTTTGGCGCCAAATTTTTTTTGATGGCGCCAAAATTTTCATACAGATTAACAACACATTTTGGACAAAAAATTATATTTCGCCCGTATTTCATCTGAATATGCTTGATAATTTCATACGGATTTGGGACGCATTTTACAAAATGTTAATTTTATCCCAAATTTATCTATAATTAGTTTTAAATTCTTTTACTATAACTAATCCTTCGAAATTTTATGAGTAGTGATTGTTTATCAGCTTTGTTCATTGTTAATTTGTTTGTTAATGATGGTTCTCTTTCTAAGGATAAGATTAGGGGCTTATTAAAAAGTTAGGGTTTGTTATTAACTCTTTAGATGGTAGATCTACTGTCTTCTGTTTTTTATATACGATAAAGCAAGAGAATTATATAAAAAGACAACTTCTAAAAAAAATTCTGGTAACTTCAATTCTTTAAATAAGAACTGAGACTGACCCTTTAATGAAAATTGCATCAATAAGAATTGATTGGTTTGCTCTAATGAAAATTCCTTGCATCAATAATTAATCAAACACCCTTTAATTTGCACTTTGCTGATTGCTCATTAGTGTTAATATAGCTATATATGTATATATGGGACAAGTGTACCTTTTTAATGTTTCTAACTTTGGATAGAATGAATTTGTAGCAACCTTCATTGTTAGGTGAAGTGGTGGTTAACGTGGGGAATCTACATAATTAGCCACATTCAGTGTGTTGTGCACGTTTTTATCCAATTCCGAAGCAAAATGATGTTCAAGGCTAAGGCCAAATTCCCCATTTTCTGAATCAATTATTATTACTTCTTATCACTACTTATGAGTTTTTACTTACATAGCCAATTTCCAAGAATAGTGTTTGGTTTTGGAGAAATTCTGTCCGGTGAGTTCGAAATTATGTCTCCTTCTTCTGATCATTTGTAGAATATTCAAATATGATTGATTCTAATTATATTATTCTCTCTTTTCTGGATAAATCATGTTTTGTATGTTGAACATTTATGTTGATGATGATAATTCTATATTTGTCATCCAAAGTTTTTTGCTAACATAATAACATTAAGTAAATTCAATAGGTCAAAAGGGGGGTTTCTTATCCATTTAATGAATAAGTTAATTGTGAAAATTATAAGTTGAAGCTTAAACTTGCACGACTGTCAATCTTGGAAATTTCTTTTGATACAATATGTCAAACATTGCTTATATCAGGCAAATATTCTCTCAAACATACAAAATAGATTCAATTGGTGGATACTGGATTTTATAATCTGTTTATAAAATAAGTTCAACAATCTGTGATTAGTTTTTGTGACTGGTACTGGTTGTTTTGTTCTGAGTAATGATGCAATAGACCAGGGTTCATAATGAATTGTACACATGGCATGTGATCATCTATTGCTTTTTATAGCATTTACATATTTATAATTATAAGAGTTTCCAGTTGATAATAGCATGCTGTGTGTAGGGTTTATCGTGAACATAGGTCTATAGTGTCATTATTCATTTGATTTTAATTTCCTAGAGGAATTTTACAAGTTTAGTGAAATACTGTGTGACTTGTTCCCCCGGCAATAGTCCTGGCAAAACAAGTTATTGGATGAAAGTGCAGTCTTAGCTGTTGTATAAAAGCTGCATCAGTCTCATTCTATCCTCACTTGGCTATTCATTAATATTATGTGAGCTTCTTTTATGGCCTAAAATGGTCATCTCTGGCCTGCCCACAAAATATAGGATGGCATTTGAAATTTTTCCCCCATTTTATGAAATGAAACAGTTTGCTTCATGTTTATGACAGAGCCAATCATATGAACAATAAGGCCTTAATTAATTAATTGAAAAACAACATAATTCAATTTTTGTTTGAAGCTAATTAATTAACCAACAAAGGTGGTTGCTGATTGGTGATCTACTATGGACATTGCTGATTGGTGATCTACTATGTAATAGCCTAACTTGCGAGAACTGTATGGTGAAGACTAGATACTTGTATGCTTTTTTTACCTTAATTTAGTTTTCAAGACATATTGAAGAAAGCTCAGCTTCTTTCCCCTCGTGCTATGGTTGTTGATTCAATACAAACTCTTGATTCTATTAACACTGTTAGTAGTTTTCCTTCAACTCTATTAACACTTTTCTTTTTCTATCATTTGCCAATGCCTTTGAATTTAACATTTTGTTTTGATTTATGTATTCTCCAGTGGTCAGAGAAAAAGGTTAAGTTGAATGATGCCGAGCACAAGTTAAAAGATCAAGGACGTCAACTAAAGGTTCAACAGAAAAGAATTGGTTCTACTAAAAAGACAATTCATGTTTTGTATAAAAAGTTGAATCTCCCACTTCCTTCAACCTTGTCAGATCCTGCAGAAGATGAGCTTGAGACAGGCTCTAGTGATGATGAGGATGATAACATAAGTGATTGAAGTCAGGAGTATATGTTTTTTCTGATTTAGATTAAGGAATTTTTAGGTGAATTAGTTAGTATTCTTTAATTATTTTATTATTCGGTAATATTAAAAAAACAAAAAATATAATATAAATTTATTTTATTTAATATTTATTAATTATTTTATTTAATATATTTATTTATATTAAATAAAATAAATTTTGATTGTTTTTTATTAATTTTTTTTATTATCAAATATTTTGGATTTGCTAAATGGACAACTTATTCATTGTTGAAAAAAATATTAAAAACAAACTTATTTCAGGATGGAGGAATTATTATCGTCTGTTTATCTTAAATTTGTATCCGTCTAAATAATATTTTAACGAATTACATTGTTTTTCTAAATATATAAAAAGAACTTTTGAAAGTTGACTTAATATTTAATATACATGTATTTTATCAGCTGTGAATTTTTTTTGGTGACTTATCAGCTCTGAATTTAAAAATATTATAATGAGTTTCTACTTTTTAAATAAAATAAAATCAAAATCTTCCAAAAAGATTGGCGGCTGACTCTAGAATACTTAATGCAAGCACAGTGTGAGTGTGTCATTCTTCCCATTAAAGTTGCATCGTTTTAGTCAAACTCTAAGGAGCACGGTTACTTCGCTGAGTTATCGTGTCTGCATATCAAATATATTTTGGACACGATACTCATTGATATTCGTCCGACATGTATATTTATTGTGTCCAACCATGTCTTAATAAAAAATAAAAAATTCTTCTCTGGACACGTCTGGACACACCTAAATATCATCACGTGTCTGGGTATCCAATCTTATTCTTAACATATATTATTAAAATAAATTTAGATATAGTATATATTATTATTTATTAAAACAAAAAATATTTTAAATACTTGATATAATTAAAACAATAATTTGTAACTTATTACATGCGTATTTTATTTGATTTCTATATAAATTGTAACGGTTACTTACGGTTTAATATTTGGCTATGAACCACTATATTTTTATTGCGGTTTATAAAGAAAAGCATTTAGACATAAACCATAGTATTTCTACCGTAGTTTATAAAAAGAAGTATTTGTGCATAAATTGCAGCATTTCTATCGTAGTTTATAAAAGAGATAAAATGTGCATAAAACTGCAATAAGCAATGACGGATTATATTTTCTACGAATTGAGTTTTTGGGTTTGAGAAGATTTGAGAGAAACTCACTTGACATTGATATTCTGGTGGGGGTGGGGTTATGGAAGAACAAAATCGTTTGTATCGATTGAACGACGTTGCTCACGTGGTTGGAAACATTAATGAAGAGGTTAGTTGTTTATAGGTTGTTCTTTTTATATGTTAGTTGTTTATAGGTTGTTCTTTTTATATGTTAGTTGTTTGCTGTTCCGTTCATATTTATTTTCCTTTGATGGGTGGTTAGAGTATTTTTACAAAGAATTTGAAGATTTTAGTGACTTATATGTTAAAATTTGATTAATACTAATTTAATTTTTTTGTTAATTTATGTGTTAGTTTTTTCTATTTGAATTATTTAATTTATAAAATAATTTAGGTGTTAGTAATTTATTTGTTAAAATTTGATTAGTATCAAATTAATTTTTTAGTTAATTGATGTGTTAGACTTTTATCTGTGAAGTATGCAATTCTTTAGGTCAAGTAGATGACGGTGAAGCATCTCGAATCTCTTAGGTTGCGCTCTATTATTTTTATCAAAACCTGATAGAATTGATGTCCAATTCCCAATTGTGCCTACGCCGTTTGTCCTTGGATAACAAACAGTTCCACAAACCTTCTATAAGTGGACTTCACCAACGATGTGACTGAGAGATTCTTTGTGCCCTTTAGAATAAAATTAACACATTCAGATATGTTGGTGGTCATGTGGTCAAACCGTCTTCTGCTATCTGGATGCTGGGTCCAATTATCATATTTCATTCGGTTGACCTAATCACACATAGCCTGATTCTCAGTCCACATAATATCAAATCAATAGTCAAACTATATCTTGGTCTTTGCATATGCAGCATTCACAAGTAGCCCTTTTGCATCTTGTCATCACATGATGAATGCAAAATACGAGTTAAACCCCAAAATGGTCCCTGAAATTGGCGTCGTGCACTAAAATCGTTCCTGATATTCCAATTGCACCAATTACGTCCCTGAGATTGAAAAAAATACACCATATTAGTCCCTGACCTATTTTCCATTAACGACGTGATGACATGGCATGATGACATAGACTGTAAGTGACACGTGTCACTTCATGATTTGACCACGTGTAATGGTATGATGATGTGGTGACCAGTGACACGTGGCATGTTGACGTGGATGGTTGTGCCACGTGTCATAATGTTATTTGGCCATGTGTCTGTTTGTGCCACGTGTCGCAACAGTAGTCGTCCACGTGTCATTCATTATGTCATCGTTGTATATGCACCAAATTACTCCATCACTTTGCATTAAGTGACTCATTTTAGTCCTTGAAATTGAATGTCGTGCACCAAACTAGTCCTTTCACCAATTTTTTTTCCTTTTTTTTTAAATTTAAAATTTTAATATCTTGGATGCACTAATTTCAATTCTATTTTTTCATATATCGTTTAAATACAAGTACTTTCATAAAAAATTTTAAATTTTAGTTTTAATTATATAATTTTTTAATAATTTAACATTGGTAAATTTTGTAATGTATAAGTATGTTATTATAAAAAAATAATTATATGATTGATTAGACATATTTTTTTCTTATGAATACACGTTTTCGTTTTGTGTAAATGAGCTAGATTGAAGCATTATAAGCACCCTCACTACCATCTTTGACTTCACAGTCTAGACGAAAGAGGTCGAAGATGGTAATGAGGGAAGTTTGAAATGCCTTCACGTCAACTCCAAGACGGCGGTTATTAGGGGTATCCGCAAGAAAAAAATATTTTATAAAAGTACTGAAAGAGGTCGGAGATGGTAGTGAAGGTGCTTGAAAAGCCTTCACGTCAACTGCAAGTCAGTGGTTAGGGTATTCGCAAGAGAAAAAATATTTTATAAAAACACTTTTATTTGAAGAACATGTGAAAAAATAGAATTGAAATTGATGCATTAAAAAATATTGAGAATTTTGAATTTATAGAAAAAATGAGAAAAAACTGGTGAATGGACTAGTATGGTGCACGACATTCAATTTCAGGGACTAAAATGAGTCACTTAATGCAAAGTGAGTGACTAATTTGGTGCATATATAACGATGACATAATGGATGACACGTGGATGAATACTATTGCGACACGTGGCACAAACGGACACGTGGCCAAATAACATTGTGACATGTGGCACAACCATCCACGTCAGCATGCCACGTGTCCCTGGTCACCACATCATCTTATCATTACACGTGAGCAAATCATGAAGTGACATGTGTCACTTACAGTCCACATCATCATGCCATGTCATCACGTCGTTAATGAAAAATAGGTCAGGGACTAATATGGTGCACTTTTTTCAATTTCAGGGACGTAATTGGTGCAGTTGAAATCTCAGGGACGATTTTAGTGCACGACGCCAATCTCAGGGACCATTTTGGAGTTTAACTCTGCAAAATACCCGATAAGCACGTGGGGGTAGCCAACCACTGTCAACTACCTCCAGGATAGGCTTGATGTCGTTGTGCTTGTCAGAGATAACAAAAATGCCCTCTTGTGGCGTCACATGCTGTCTTAGGTTGATCAAGAAAAAAAGACCACAACTCCGCATTTTCTCCCTCCACAAGTGCAAATGGAACAGGTAAGATATTCGAGTTTTCATCTTGCACGATAGCCAAAAGCAAAGTACCTCCATATTTTTCATTTAAGTGAGTACCGTCAATGCTCACTAGTGGGTTGCAAAGTAACTGTTGTATACGTGGATTGCTCCTTGTATCCTCATCACTATCCCCAACTATATCGACAAACTCTTCATCCGATTCATCCTCTCTCATTGTATTTTTAACTCGATCAGGTTCACTGTCACCTACACAATCAGGAATCATGATAGGAGAACTAGCCATCTCAACTGCCAGCTGCCAGAACGAATGATTCTCCAATTCTATATAACCATCTTCATTCACACGGTTCAAATCAACCGCAAGGGATTGAGATGCAACGATCAGACAAGCTGGTGCAACCACATGCATCGAACTAAGGATTGACCCCCAAGTCAGTCGACTAAGGATTCAGAGCTAATGTCCCAAAATTGTCGACACCATCCTCCAACTTCATATACAACTTGTGTGTTCTGACCTCCAAAAAACTTCTTCGACAATAAAACAGAACCTGCAGATCTTCATCAGACCCTATCACAAACGTATCATACTTCACACCGATTGACACAACTGCAATAGATATCTTATAAAATAACTTCTTCACCCATTTGATTCCAAACACCCAAGTTTCTGCAATATACTAATTTTTAGATCTGATAAGGTATTCGATGAACGGATAAATACACTCAAAAGTTTTTTGTCGGTAACCTTTATACCCTCTCTTTTGCTTTTATGAATTTTTCCAAAGCAATGCACTAGTGTTAAGAAACTATCCTCCTCATTAGACATTGTGAAAATAACTCGTTTCCTTGACAATTACCTTGAATTAGTATATATAAAACCTACAGCCTTTATAAACTGCAGTAAGAGTACCACGATTTATGTACAAATAAATGCTTCTCTTCATAAACCGCAGTAGGAGTGCCGCGGTTTGTGTCCAACTGCTTCTCTTCTTAAACCGCAGTTTATGACCAAATACTAAACCGTGGTTGATAGCTGCAGTTTACATCAAAATAGGAAAAAATACATACACATAATTTTATTTAAAAAGTTGTATTTAGATAAATTTAAAGGTAATTTATTTTAATTGAGTAAATTGTCCTAAATTTTATACTCTTGTATATTTTTAAGAAAATTTAATAATTATCTTAACATTTATATAAAGTTAAAAAATACTTATTATGAAATAAAAGAGATAGTATATATTTTGAAATAACTGGTTATAAAATACTACTGTACTATTTGTGGAACCTATCCAAAGGGAATCTTCAAGAAAGGGTTGGTTATGAAAGTATCCGATAATAAAACATCTCTTTCAAAATATTTCAGTTATTTTTATATATGTTAATTACTGTCTGAAACTCCGATCTACGTTTTAAAAAAAATGAAGATAAGTGTTGATTTAGCAAATTCATATAATATTATTATTTTTTCTTCAATTATATTTCTAAAATAGAACGATTATTGTTATTAATTAAGGATAGTTTTATAACACATTAATTTTCTTAATGAATGTACAAATTCAAAACAAAACATTTACTTAGAAACGAAAAATATTAAATTATTTGTATTTTTAAAGATAAATATAATTGTAGAGATACATGTATAAGTTCAGCATGTATGAATATATGAGTTTAGTGGAGTAGCGGATAGTTAGAGTTAATTGCTTCTAAACTTTTTATGAGTTAGTTATTTTCTGTTGTGATAAGGTATGAGGTGGATGCCCGTTAATATTTGGACGGCTAACTTTTTCAAGTGAAAAGTTTAGATTATTAAAGGAAGACTGAAATTAATTCATTTACCTTTCGTATGCCTATAAATAAGAGGTTAAGTCTCAGGCAAATAACACACAAGCAATAAGCAATTCTCTCTCTCTTATGTTGCAATACTTCTCTCTCTTTATATTTGTTACATCTTTCTTATTTATTTATTTAGTTATTTTATAACACGTTATCAGCACGAAACTCTAACGCAATTTTAGGAAGACTCCAGGTAACATTTTTATTATGTCGAAACTCTTTCATCTTAAATATAATGCTTTTGATATATCTGAAAATAATTATTTATCATGGATACTGGATGTTAAAATCCATCTTGATTCAATGGATCTTGGAGATACCATTAAAGCTAAAAATAATACATCCCAGAAGGATAAAGCCAAGGCCATGATTTTCCTTCATCGTCATCTTGACGTATGATTGAAAAATGAATATCCCACATTAAAAGATCCTGCAGATCTGTGGAAAGACCTTGAAGAAAGGTACAATAATAAAAAAACGGTGATACTTCCTCAAGTCCGATATGTTAGAGAAAACTTTCTCAACCTTCCGTGCCTCGAATGTGCTCCTGCAGCAGCAGTATCGAGAAAAAGGATTTAAAAAGTATTTTGAATTAATTTCTTGTCTTCTTGTTGCTGAATGCAACAATAAATTACTTTTAAGGAATCATGAAGCGCGCCCAGCTGGCGCCGCCCCATTTCCTGAAGTAAATGTGGCAAATTATAACCCCAAAAAAGGTAAATGGCAAGATTTTGATAACAAGAAAAATTATGGAAGGAAAAGAAATTATGTTCATAAGAAAGTATCTCACCAGAAGTGGGATAAAGAAAGAAACAATGGGCAAAGTATATCAATTGAGGATAAATGCTTCCGTTGTGGTGGAAAGGGCCATTGGTCACGTACCTGTCGTACCCCAAGGCACCTAGTTGATTTTTATCAAGCATCCTTAAAAAAAGGATGACAAAGGAAAGGAAACAAATTTTGTTTCAAATAATGAAAATTTCACCACTCATTATGATGTATCTAATTTCTTTGAGAATCTTGAAAGATATATTGGCCATTTGATCAATGATGGAATAGTTTAATATGTGTGTTTGTTAAGTATTCATGTGAATAATTTTATTGTGAATGTACTTTTACTCATTTTATTATTATCATTATTTGTTTTTGAAGAAAAATGGCAAGAACATATTCTGAAGATATTTGCCTTGCAGATAGTGCAAGTTCGCACACTATTCTTAAAAGTACTATATATTTTACCCATCTTATGCCAAAAGAAGAGTATGTTAATACTATTATTAACTCGGGCAATGTGATAGAAGGCTCCGGAAGAGCTATAATTTTGTTTTCTGGAGGAACAAAATTTATAATAAATAATGCACTATTATCTACCAAGTCCCTGAGGAACTTGTTGAGTTTCAAAGATATTCGCCGAAATGGATATCATGTTGAGACAATGAATGAGAGAAATCATGAGTATTTATGTATCACAACTCATGATTCAAATAAGAAAGTTATATTAGAAAAATTACCCTCACTTTCATCCGGATTGTATTATACCAAGATTAGTGCAATTGAATCACATGCCATTGTAAACCAGAAGTTTATTAGCCAAAATGAATTCATAACTTGGCATGATAGATTTGGTCATCCGGGAACAACCATGATGAGGAGAATTATTGAAAACTCTCATGGACATTCACTAAAGAACCAGAAGATTCTTAAATCTAGTGAATTTTGTTGTGCTGCATGTTCTCAAGGGAAGTTAATTTTAAGGCCATCACCAGTAAAGATTGGATTTGAGTTCCCTGAATTTCTAGAAAGGATTCAAGGTGATATATGTGGACCTATTCATCCACCATGTGGATCTTTTAGATATTTTATGGTCCTGATAGACGCATCTTCGAGATGGTCACATGTGTGTTTGTTATCTTCTCGCAACCTGGCGTTTGCGAGATTACTGGCTCAAATTATTCGATTAAAATCACAATTTACAGAAAATTCAATCAAAGCAATTCGTCTTGATAATGCTGGTGAATTTACTTACCAAGCATTTGATGCTTATTGTATGGCTAATGGAATAAGTGTTGAACATCCAGTAGCTTATGTTCACACACAAAATGGGTTAGCAGAATCACTTATTAAACACCTCCAGTTAATTGCTAGACCCTTACTTATGAGAACAAATCTCCCAACCTCGGTTTGGGGGGCATGCTATTTTACATGCCACATCACTTATTCATTTGAGGCCAACGAGTTATCATCAGTTCTCTCCTATGCAATTAGCTTTTGGCCAGCAGCCAAATGTTTCCCATTTAAGAATATTTGGGTGTGTGATATATGTTCCCATTGCACCACTTAATCGCACCAAAATGGGACCCCAAAGAAAATTGGGGATATATGTTGGATATGATTCTCCCTCTATAGTGAGGTATCTTTAGATACAAACTGGATATGTATTTAAAGCCCGGTTTGCGGATTGTCATTTTGATGAATCAAAATTTCCAACATTAGGGGGAGAGAATAAGCTTCCTGAAAAGGAACTTAATTGGAATGCATCATCGTTGATGCATTTAGATCCTCGATCAGGGCAATGTGAACTAGAAGTTCAAAAGATTATACATTTGCAACGAATAGCAAATGAGTTGCCTGATGCATTTTCCGATACAAAGAGGATAACCAAATCTTATATACTTGCAGAAAACGCCCCAATTCGAATTGATGTCCCAGTAGGACAAGTAGCCACTGAAGCAAATTCACGCCAGAAGCGTGGCAGGCCTGTCGGTTCCAAAGATAAAAATCCTCGAAAGCAAAAAGAGGTAAATAATATTCCTGTTGAAAAAGACATAGTAAAGACACCTGCAGTTGTCCAAAATTCTGATATAACGCCAGAAGACGTTCAGGTACCTGAAAATTGTGAAAATGACGAGATCTCGATAAATTATGTCTTTACAGGAGAGAAATGGGACCGAAATAAGACAATTGTCAATGAAATATTTGCATATAATGTGGCATTGAATATCATGCATGAAAGTAAGGATCTTGAGCCAACATCAGTCGAAGAATGTCGACAACGGAATGATTGGCCAAAATGGAAAGAAGCCATGAAGGCTGAATTAGACTCACTTGCAAAATGTGAAGTCTTTGGACCTGTAGTCCGTACACCAGAAGATGTAAAACCTGTTGGATACCGATGGGTATTGTGAGAAAACGAAATAAGAAAAATGAAATTGTGCGCTATAAAGCCCGACTTGTGGCACAAGGTTTCTCACAAAGGCCCGGTATAGATTATGAAGAAACGTATTCCCCTGTAGTGGATGCGATAACATTGCGTTATTTGGTCAGTTTATCTGCATATCATAAACTGCATATGCATTTAATGGATGTGGTAACAGCCTATTTATACGGCTCATTAGATCGGGATATCTATATGAAAGTCTCTGAAGGACTAAAGATATCTAAACCATCCAATGAATATTCGCAATGGTTATACTCAGTCAAATTGCAAAGATCTTTATATGGTCTGAAGTAATCTGAACGAATGTGGTATAATCGTCTTACTGAGTATCTGGCCAAAAACGGATTCAAGAATGATGATATCTGCCCATGTGTTTTCATAAAGAAATCTGCATCTGGGTTCATTATAATTGCTGTGTACGTTGATGATTTAAATATTATTGGAACTCCTGAAGAGATTCCAACAATTATAAAAACTCTAAAAGAAAAGTTTGAGATGAAAGATCTTGGAAAGACTAAATTTTGTCTCGGCCTGCAGATTGAGCATATAAAAAATGGGATCTTTATCCATCAAACAACATACACAGAGAAGATCTTAAAAATATTTTATATGGATAAGTCACATCCATTAAGTACCCCAATGATCGTAAGATCTTTGGATGTGGAGAAAGATCAATTCCGTCCTAAAGAAGAGAATGAAGATATCCTTGGTTCTGAAGTACCATATCTTAGTGCCATTGGAGCGCTAATGTATCTTGCTAATAATACACGACCTGATATATCATTTGCTGTGAACTTACTAGCAAGGTATAGTTCCTCTCCAACCAGAAGACATTAGAGTGGAATCAAACAAATCTTTCGATATCTTCATGGAATGGTTGATATGGGATTGTTCTATCCTTATGGATCCAAGTCACAACTAGTTGGCTATGCAGATGTTGGATACTTGTCTGATCCACATAAAGAGAGATCTCAAACAGGATACCTGTTTACATATGGTGGAACAGCTATATCATGGAGGTCCACGAAACAGACGATAGCAGCAACCTCCTCTAATCATGCTGAAATACTAGCGATACATGAAGCTAGTCGCGAGTGTTTTTGGCTGAGGAGTGTGATCCAATATATTTTGTAATCATGTGGACTGATTGATCAGAAGATAGCTCCAACTGTCCTGTTTGAAGATAATACAGCATGTATTGCTCAACTTAAAGGCGGATATATCAAAGGTGATAGAACAAAGCACATTTCTCCCAAATTCTTCTTCACTCATGATCTTCAAAATCAAGGGACAATTGATGTCCAACAGATCCGCTCAAGTGATAATCTGGCAGATTTATTCACAAAGTCACTCCCAAAATCTTCTGTTGAAAGATTGGTACATCAGATTGGGATGCGCCGATTTCGAGATATAAAATAATATCGGCAAGAGGGGGAGACTGTACTCTTTTTTTCTTGGTAAGGTTTTTTTCCATTGGGTTTTTCTTGACAAGGTTTTTAATGAGGCAGTTCCATCACAAAGGATATTGTACTCTTTTTCCTTCACTAAGTTTTTTTTCCCACAGGGTTTTTCTTTAGTAAGGTTTTAACGAGGCATTATCCTGAATGGTCATCCAAGGGGGAGTGTTGTGATAAGGCATGAGGTGGATGCCCATTAATGTTTGGGCGGCTAACTTTTCCAAGTGAAAAGTTTAGATTATCAAAAGAAGACTGAAATTAATTCATTTACCTTTTGTATGCCTATAAATAGGAGGTTATGCCTCAGGCAAACAACACACAAGTAATAAGCAATTCCCTCTCTCTTTTATGTTGCAATACTTCTCTCTCTTTATATTTCTTTATATTTGTTACCTTTTTCTTATTTATTTATTTAGTTATTTTATAACACTTCCCAACTTTCCTCTTTTCTGTTTTGCTAAGCTGGCAAAAATAGTTAGTGCTCAACCAACTCAAATTACACATACAATCTATAATTATAATTGCAATAATAATTAGAACATAATCACTCATTCTCTTCTTCAATTCCTCTCTTTTTCACTCTCAACTCTTCACAACTCAGCTCTCTTTCTTCTGCTGCACGTCTCTGATATCCTTTCATGGAATCAAAGCTTGGCTCCAATCGCTACACCTAATAATTCTACTCCTGTTGCACAAGTAGCTCAAACGGCAAATGCTCTAGGATTCATAGCAACTCTAATTTACATGAAGCTTGACAATGATAATTTCTTGCAGTGGAAGGATCAAGTTGAGGCGATGATTGAAAGAAACGACCTACTTGATCACATCACAGGAGCAAAGATTTCGCAGCCGCTGCTTGACAATGGAGAAATCAATTCATAATACCAGAGGTGGAAGAAACAGGATGCATTGTTGAAATCTTGGCTATTGACTTCCATGACCAAACCATATACTACTCGAATGGTTGGTTGTGTATACACTTACCAGATTTGGAACAGGTTAAAAAACTATTTTTCTTTACAAATTAAAGCTAGAGTAATACAATGGAGAAATCAGCTTAGCAGCACAAAAATTGGTGTCTCGGTAAATAATTATGTCATGTAAATCAAAAGTACAATTGATGCATTAACCTCAGTAGAAGTAATCAGTAAAAGTGAACATGTAAATGCAATTCTTCATGGCCTAACTGAGAATTATGCACATGTCCTCATTTCAATCTTAACAAGATCTCAAGGAATTATAGTTGGAGAGCTAGAAGCAGTACTCTTTGCACATAAAAGCATGTTAGAAAGGTTTAAAAAACCATAATTAGATCAACTCTTACAAGCAAATGTGGCTCAATCCAGACACACAAATCAATTTGATCAAGAAATGTATCAAGCCAATTTTGCACAAAGAGGAGGTTTTAGAAGGGGTCCACAAGGCATAGGCAGGTTTCAAAACTTCAGAAATGCAAAACATGAAAGGGGACAACAGTCCTATCCTAACAGGTCAGGGATGTAGAATTATGAACAATCTGAAGGGTTTGATAGGTCTGAAAGGTTTAACAGGCCACAATATCAAAGCTATGAAAGAACGCAAGAGAGGCCTCAATGCCAGTTATGTGACAAATATGGCCACACAACAAGATTTTGTTAGTACAGGTATGATGATAATGAAAATAGGCAATACATACAACCTCAACATCAGTACAAAAGAGACTTTGTAGAAAGACAGCAGCAAATTGAGCAGCCAAAAGCAAACTTTAGCAGTTTATTGGCGAATCCTGCAACCATTCAGGATTCAGTGTGGTATCCAGACTCTGGAGCCACACACCGCATGACTGCAAACCCAGAGACCTCTCTCACCTATGTTTTAATCTATGTTGATGACATTATTGTCACTAGAAATTGCCCTGCAGTACTCACTGCAGTCACTTAAAGACTTAACTCAGCCTTTGCATTGAAGGACATGGGTGAGTTGCATTACTTTTTGGGAATTCAAGCAACCAGGACTGGGGACGGAGGATTGATGATGTCCCAAGGCAACTATGTGCAGGACTTGCTTGCAAAAGCTGGCATGAGTAATTGTAAGTCGTGTGCCACACCACTACCTTCCACCCTTAGAATCCAGGCTTTGGGAGGAGAAGTGTTTGATAATCCTCAACTATACCGCTCTGTAGTAGGAAGTCTCCAATATCTCACCGTGACACGACCAGACCTGACCTATAGTGTAAATAAGGTGGCTCAGTTTATGCAAACACCTTTAGAAGCACATTGGAAACTGGTCAAGAGAATTTTATGATATATTAGTGGCACAGCTGCAAATGGCCTGAAAATTCACAAGAATCCATCTCTGAAGATTACAGCCTACTGTGATTTGGACTGGGCTAGGGATCCAAATGATAGGAAGTCAGTTGGTGGTTTCTGTGTCTTTTTGGGACGAAATATGGTGTCCTGGCAGTCAAAGAAGCAGGGAGTGGTGGCCAGATCAAGCACGGAGGCAGAGTACAAGGCACTAGCAGACCTTGTGGCAGAGCTGATTTGGATCAAATGCCTAATAAGTGAGCTGAACTGGTCGATTCCAGAAGCACCTATGGCATATTGTGATAATCAAAGTGTTGTGCTCCTAGCAGCAAATCCGATATTCCATTAAAAACAAAGCACTTTGAGATAGACTTGCACTTTGAAACGCTCTGCTATTTCTTTCCAGCCAAATATTCCAAATAATCGCGAAGAAACCTACTAGCCACTTCTTATGCTCAAAACTACAACCAGATACTCTAATCCAACTCTCAAAAAGCTCTTTGACAGTCTTCGAAATAATCCAAGCTCTACCAGCACACATCAACCAAGCGCACCACATTTGTCACGTAAACTCACAGCCAAGAAAAAAGTGATGCACAAAATCTACATCTTTTTTGCACAAAACACAAATATTATCATTCTGATGAATAATTCCTAACCTACTCAATCTTTTTTTCGTATTAACCCTTCCTACTAAAACAAACTATGCAAAAAGTTCCACTCTTGGAGGAGCCAATCCTCTCCATATGATGCTAGCTAGTGAAACTGAAACTAGTGATGTCTTCCGAAATAGATTCTTTTTGCAATATCTACACAAAATTATTAGTAGAAAAAATACATTTTCTATCAAAGATAGAATTTTTTTTCCCCCAAAAATTTTTGTTTATTGATAAGGTTTTTTTTAATAAACGTTGATTCATATTTTGTAATATTCAAAAAGAAAGGTTCATTTTCACAATTATCTCAATTATATTTTTAACACATTAAAATATTCATATTTCAAGTTCATCAAAATAATATTAATTAATTAAACCGATAACAGTGGGTTTTTTTTATCAAACCAACAATTTTAAATTCAATTTAATTCTCAATTATAATTAGTAGAACTACTATATTAAATAAAATAAATTATTAATAATTTAAATAGTATTTTTCATTAAATAAAAAATAAATTTTTTATTAATTTATCTTAAATGGTATATTAATTATATAGAACTTTGTCTATTTTATGATTAGTTAGTAGTGAATCCAATTTAAGTA
>NC_029792.2:7863837-7864935 GCF_000816755.2 Arachis ipaensis
TATAATTCATTTCATCCAATAATTGTTAAACAGATTATAGGGTATAATTTATCCTTTATTTAAGAGAGAATTGAATATAATTAATTATATTTCTCTAAAAAACAAATTTTCTTAAATTTCAAAAAATATCTATGCATTTTAATCTCGATATCACTTTTAACATTCATAATTTAATTGAGTGATCTAGGAGTAGTATTATTGTTGAATTTTATACATATTAAGTTGAATATTGACAATAAATCAACAATAATGCAGGTACATACTATTTAAACATATATTATATATAAATGACATGGGTGGTCAGTGGTCTAGTTTGCCTGCTGTCGCCGTTTGCTGTATGCGCAGATTAATTGTACGAATATCATGTTCACATACACGGATTACATTTAATGGCATTGCATTATCAAATAAGAAAAATCAATCAGTAATATGACATTGACATATGGGTGCCCACAAATTTGAAAAAACCTTTATTGACACGAAATTAATTTTTAGAAGTTGCTTTGGCTTATAGTGGCGGTTAGCGAGAATCTATATAAGGCGCAGACAACAATTGTGTTGATCATAGTCATAATTAACAACATACATAGTTCTAACTTAGAGAGCTACTTGTTCATATGTCTACAGATCAAATGGCTCTTGTTATACAAGTAAGAGCTTCTTCGCTTTCAAGCTCAATTCATCATCCTCGTCACAATTCCATGCATCCACCATGGAACTTGTCGCTACAAACATCTAAAGGCCAAGGGACTCTTATGCATAGTAAAAAATTATCTATCAATTCCGTTCTTCTTCGTGAGAAGGTGCCCTTTGATTAATCTCTCTCTTAAGATTTTTATTTTTATTTTACTTTCTTTGGGTAAATTAAAGTCCCTCCAAGTATTTCCATACTTGATTTATGGAAGAAGCAATCTTTTAATAACTATTTCCTTTTTATCATGGTTTTTATATACATTATAGATACGCTTTAAAAAAAATAATATATCTATCGATAAATAATTGATTAGCGTGACAGATATTGTAATAATCTCGAATTCGAGTCTCAAGTTAAAAAAAAAAAAATCAAATTGCCTCCCAGTGAAATCTCACATGCTCAAA
>NC_029792.2:7865079-7871181 GCF_000816755.2 Arachis ipaensis
TGATACACTAAATCAGTCATTAATGTATTTATGTATAAATACACTTATAATTTAATTTATTTTTAATATATATTTTATATTTTAATATATATTTTATACTGATAGTTGATTTTTGTGATTGATTTTAATATATACACAACATAGTCTTTTATTATATACTACTTTTTAAATGCATCCAAATTGGTAATAAAAAGGCACGGGTTATATAGAAGAAAAGGATGAGCTAGTAGATATTAAAGATCTTACGGTTTGTATATTCATGGTCAATTAATTAACTATATTAATTTTTGGTTTCAAAGGTGACAAGGCCTTAAATTCCTTTTCTGCAGTTAATTATTTTCCTATTTTGGTTTGGTTTTGATGTTGGGGTGATAGGCGGAGTGTCTTGAAAGTAATGATAGGAAGAAAAGCTTGGAGCAGGTGAAGAAAGAAGGGCAAGAAGCATTGCTAAAAAAGTCAAGCGATCCAGTGGGAACAATGAAAATAATTGATAGCATTCAAGAGCTGGGAATTGGGCACCATTTTGAAGAAGAGATCAATGCACTTCTTGGAAAGATATGCCACTGGGATGCCTCACAAGACCTATTTGCCACATCCCTTCAATTTCGCCTCCTCAGGCACAATGGCTGGACCACTTTTCCTGGTATGTATTACCTTTATTCAACTAATTAATAAAACTCAGGTGAAGTCGACTTCACGTGAAGTTGATACCTGAGAGCTGTTAGATGAAAATTTAGTCAAATCAGTTAAATCATTTAACGACTTTTAGGTATCAACTTCACGTGAAATTGACTGCACCTGAGTTTCCACCTTAATTAATTCATTTGCATTTGGCATGTTGATAAATAATAATTGATGAAGACTATATATGTTATATGGCAAGAACTGCTCAGGTCATATATCAGCATGGCGATGACAAAAGCACATACACAGTTGATGACTACGTCCAAACATTGTTATTCACACCCTCTGCTATCTAACTATGTAGTGCATGAAGCAAGTGATGATTGTTCACCACTAATTAACTAGTATGTTACTTTTAGGATTCTAAATTTTTTTTTATATATTTCTTTACTCTATTTTGAAATGCGTTATGATTTCCTTAATTCATAGTGTATTTGAAATTTCAATAAGAAATTGTATCTAATTTTTTGTTACTTGAGAGTTTTAATCTATTCTTTTATTAATATTTTAGATTAATATACTTTAATATACATGAATTATAGTTAAGATGCATTAATAACATTAAAAGATGACAATGAAAAGTTAGAAAGAATGGTTATTATTAAAATGAGATAAATTATCCTATTTTCGGTAAAAGAGAATCAATCAATATATAAAGTCAAACAGTTGATTGACCTTTAGGCTGTGTCAGCCAATTCAATATTATTTGCAATAGTCAATCCACTTGCACACGCCCAAGTTCCAACTTTCAACCGGTACATGTAAAATTGACCATTATGATTTTTGAGTGTCTGACCAAGGTAAGTTTGATGCTGGGACGTCGCTTGGATCCTTAATTTTGTCGAGATTAACAACTCCATGGTGAAAATAGCCTAAATTTGGGGTGTTACGTAACTCATCTTTGTTAGCCTTTGTGTCCTGTATCAAGTTTGGCAGATAAGAACGTTGCTTCAAACACCATAGAGAGTAGTTGGAACCTTCACCTCCTTGCCGGTGTTCAACTTGTCTAGCCACGAGAACCGTCGCATCTGATCGGTGGATATCCGCACTGCTCCAGCGTTCTCGAAACGCGTCTGTTCCACCGTCGGTCACCGTGTGTCTTGCGAGCTTTCTCTCTGTTTGAGCGTCGGTGCTGACGCGTGTTCGAGCAACCGTTCAGCCCTCTATTCAACCATCTTCATTGAGTTTTAAAGCTGATAGGTATTGCTATTGCCTTCTATTTTGGAGCCAGATTTGGGTTTGATAAAGCTGATATGTATGTCTCACTCTAAAGCGTAAATATTTTCTTAAAGTTAACTTGGAACTATGTTTTGGGACTTGAGATGGTTGGAACTTGGAAGTAAGATAACATTTGGGTCTTGCTTGTCTGGTTAATGGCATTGTTGCAACTTTGTTTATGTTTGCCATTCATTCATCCATGAAGTTATGAATTACCTTGTAATGCAGGAAACGCCTTTTCAATATGATTAATGAAGTGCCCACAATATTTGAAGTTGTTACTGGTGCAGCCAAGAAACAAGTGAAGGAGAAGTCTTCAGTTTCGAACCATAGTGGCAGCAAATCAAAGTCAAACACTAAAGCAGTAAATATTTTTCTCCTTGCACTTACACATGGAAATCATGTATTTTTTGTCTGTGCTTGTTTCTTTGATACAGGATCCCTTTAAAATTGAGTAGTCCATGAGTTAGTTAATTTTTTTTTATTTTTCGGGGTCTCAGTAGAATTTCAAAATAATGGAAAGATTGTGGAAATTGAAAGTGGTGAAAGTATGTGCAGCGTATGCATTGAATATTTATCTATCTTGGAAGGTGAATGCATCTCCTTTTACAACTTTTATCCCTTTCAAATAAGCTGTGCTCTAAATGACTGAGTTGTCTGTTGATTTTCATAAAGTTTGAAAGCTAAGGTGATTTGTTTTTCTCATCCTTCTTCTTTGTTGGATTAGTTGTTTTAACTAATATATTGATGTTTCAGTTCTTGCAATTTAGTGTAATATTCATATGTTTAAGGAAGCTCCATTTGCACAGTAGCCTGATTGTTGATATTTACTAATATTGTATATATGCAATTATCTTGAATAGGCAAATTGAATATTTTATTATCTTTGTGTTGTTTCTATGCTTCTGTTGTGCAGATAGCTTTGATTAAATTTATTGGTTATAAAATCATAAATAATATTTCAAATACTGAGAATGCATTCCTAATTATATTTATCACAGATATAATCATTTGGGAATTTCTTTTTGCCTTTTCTAACTTGTTACTTACTTTAATATATCAGATATTTGGAATTGGATTATACTTATCACAAATTATAAGTTGGCATAGATTATGTTAAAGTTTGTTGCTGCCGTGTACGAGTAGCCATTTGAGCAATTTTTGAGTTGGCCGATTTTCCATGGTGAGTTTTTTTTATATTTTTGTTGGTTTGTTATGTTATTTAAAATGTCATTGTTATGAAAGAAAGGAAATTGTTGGTGAAGTTGAGTTTATTTGGCTACAGAGGTCGGAAGTGGAAGACTCGGAGTACTATTCAGAGGAGTTGGTCCGTGCCCCTGATCCAGTCGAAGGTCTCCATGTTGATGGTGAAGGGAGCGATGTAGGCGAGGAAGGGAGTGAGGGATTTGAAGGTGACGAAGGTTTTGAAGAAGAGTCAGAGATACATGATGAATTTGGGGATGAGTTCTATGACAACTGGGAAGAAAGGGCAACTGATGAAATTGCTGATCTAGGTTGTATGAATTTGAAGGAAATCACAGTGGAAGAGATTAAAAGTCTCCATTTTCCGGATCGGGAAGTCGCATTTTTATTCTACAACTTATATGCGAAAATGAATGGGTTTGTTGCTCGAAGGTATAGGTCTCGGCGTAATCTAAATAACGAGATGATACAACAATCTTTTGTATGCTTCAGGCAGGGCTTTCGGAAGGCAAGAATTTGTGATGGAGTCGAAGTTGCTGATCGGAAACGGGAGCCGAAGCCAGAGACTAGGTGTGGCTGTGAGGCAGAAATGCGTGTCCATATCGACAAGGATAGTGGCAGATGGATTGTAACATACTTCCAGGAAGTTCATAATCACAAGATGCTTGAGGACACACTTACTTTCATGCTTTCAGGACATAGAAGGATGAACTCGGCGACAATTGATCAAATGAATATGATGTTAAAAGTCGGCATCAAGACCCCACAGATTTATGCATCGTTTGTGCAGACAGCAGGCGGGTGTGAAAATGTTCCGTTTTTTAAGAGAGACATGTACAACAGAATTCACAACCAACGGAGGATTATTGGTGGGGATGCAAGTGCGTGCCTTATGTTGTTGCAACGTATGAAAGTAGAAAATCCGGGAATGTTTGTTAGACACCTAGCGGACAAAGAAGGTCGTTTGGTGCATTTATTTTGGTGTGATAACTGTAGTCAACTGGATTATGAAATATTTGGGGATGTATTAGTATTTAATGCGACATATTGCAAGAATAAGTACATGTGTCCGCTGGTGGTTTTCTCGGGGGTTAATCATCACAATCAAACAATCGTGTTTGCTGCTGCCCTTGTTGCGAATGAGACAGAGGAAACATATAAGTGGCTACTGCAGCAATTTTTAGAAGGCATGAAGGGCAAGGCACCCAAATGTGTCATCACTGATGGTCATAGAGCCATGAAGAAAGCAATTGAATCAATTTTTCCAAATTTGTATCATCGTCTATGTGCATGGCACTTACTCCGAAATGCGACCTCAAACAAAAGCAATCCTGTGTTCTCATCTGAATTCAAGAAATGTATGTTATTTGACTATGAAGTGGCAGAGTTCGAAGAGCACTGGAATAATGTGGTTTCTGAGCTAGGCCTACAAGATAATCCCTGGGTGTGTGATCTATATGCTAGAAGACATATGTGGGCAACTGCACACATCCGTGGTAATTTCTTTGGGGGCTTCCAAACCACGTCAAGATGTGAGGGGATTCACTCTATGCTCGGCAAGTTTGTGCATTCCCGGCACAACTTAAAAGACTTTGTTGAGCAATTCTTTTGATGTATCAGTCAAATGAGGTCCCGGGAAGCATTCTCTGACTTACAATCCACTGTTGGGGAGATGGTACTACAAAGCCCTCTACGATCGCTTGAAAGGTCTATGGTAAGTGTACTGACAAGAGAGATATTTCTTATTTTCCGACCAATGCTTTCACAGGCTTGCATGTTAAAGATAAGCTCTTGTACATTCACAGCATGTTCAGATATCTATTCCCTATTCCGGTCTGGAGATTCTGCCCGAGAGTGGCGCGTTTCACATTATCGAAATGGGTCATTCTTCAAGTGTTCGTGCATGAGGATGGAGACCTTTGGGATTCCTTGTGACCACATTATTGCAGTATTTTATCACCTTGATATCACTGAAATGCCTGCGAGTGTAGTATTGGAAAGGTGGTCAAAAGATACCCGTTCGAGGGTGAGGGCTTTCATGGAAAAGGGACCGTTTTGCTGGGATTCGATGGTTACCTGCCGCAATTGGATGTTGAATGACCTATGCAGGGAGTTGTGTGTCCTTGCTTCTGTACGAGTGGATGATTTTGTGGACGTCACTGGTAAATTGAGAAATGAAATTTTGCACTTGAAAAGCAAGAGACTTTCTCCAAGTGGGGGGGAGGGGGGAAGGAGCTGATCCTCTGGTGTCATCTACTCTTGAGGATTGCGTAAGAGATCCACATGTTTTATGTCACCACAAGCGCCGTAAATTTGGTGTGGGTAGGCAGCCATCTACCAAGGGTGTAAAGAGATGTGGAATTTGCCGCGCGGTTGGCCATAACCGATTATCTTGTTCACAAAGGCATACACACAGGCAAGGACACGCTGCTGTTGGTAGTGGTACCCAACGGAGGGCTGTTTACGAAGAGGCTGATTATAGTGAGTATTAAAATTCATGGGAAGAGGTTAGTGGAGTAGTATGCGTTACGTTTTTCTTTTAAGTAGTTAATTTTTCTATAAGATAATTAATAATTATAACTAAGTTTTCGGATAAATTTAATAACCAATATAGTCCCGTCATTGCATAAAATATTACAGTTACAAACCACACAAAATAATACGAAGTAGTTAATAAATTCTAAACACTGCTGCTAACTTTGGGTCATTTTTCATACCCAAAGGAGCTTATTTAGGCCATGGACTTATCACATCCCATGGAGCGAACTATAAATCTAGCCCATCTGAAATCACGACTGTCAATGACTTGGTAACGGTACCCATGTATGCTCATGCCTATACACCTCCGTGCCAATCTGCAACCCAAATCCTCACCAAATTTCCAATTGCATTGAATGTTCTTCCCGCAAGCAAAACAGCAGTATTCCCACGCAGAATATAATCATCAAGCTGGAGACGTTATCAAAACAAGCACAACTTAGGCAAATTTCTTGCTAC
>NC_029792.2:7871366-7882994 GCF_000816755.2 Arachis ipaensis
TAAGACACGTATGTCTTGATGGTCGGGCCGAGTGATGTTACCACTCCACTTATTTGCAATGGGTTGAAATTTTCCTCAGGGTGTAGCCATGATATCACTCAAGAAGCAGAGTTGTAACTGTAATGGACAATAAACCTATCATCATATGAAAAGATATTCCGTTAATGCTAATGAAATTCTAATGATCATGAAGAATGACCTTGTATTGCAGTTGGGGATTCCTTGGCCTCTACGAATTGGCCATTTAGGAAGCTTGCTAGGAGTGTAAACTGTAGCAGGTCCATAAGCTGGAGAAGTCATCAACTCATGAAGCCTCCCTAGCTGGAAATTAAAAACCAATGACTACTCTTAACCAGAAACTCTTTGTTCTATGTAGAAGACACACAAACAAACTATTCATCCCTTATCATTGTCCGCATAAGTTTCTCCCTATCAGTGACCATGTTTGGCTCTGGCCATGAGTCCAATAAATAAGCACATTGGTTAGGAAAGTCAACGACCATACACCACCAGTGCATGAAGATGTCTTCTACGGGAACCAATATCTAACACAATGACACGTTAAAATTATTATCCGTAGTGTTCAACTGCAAATTTTAAGATACTGCTTATTTGTTCAAAAGACTCGAGAGTGATAGAAGTTTAAAAAATATTTTTTGGGTCATTCATAATATTCATACAAAAGTCGTATGACAATATTTTTATTAAATTACAATTAATAAATAAAAATATTTCTAATTATATAATCAAATAAAAGAACGAATAAAAATATTACTCACATGATCAAGATATCTGCTTGGTTTGACCCAGAATGAGACATATGTTTCAACGAGCTCCTCTATTGATACACCACGGATCACGTCATCCTTATTAAAAACATAACACATTATCAGAACTCCACGGATAATAGTCCAATTAGTGTTGTGTTTCAACACATATCTCTAACATCACTCACAGCAAATTTGGGAGGAAGAGTCTAGTAGTGTGCATGTCTTAGGTGTTGTATCAAACATGCATTCCGTATCGCAACCATTTCAACAGCCCTGCCATCAATCTCACGGCTGGACACGAAAGATTGAATCTGACGCCTGGTCAGGCGATATTTGCGCATCCTAACTAGGGTCTCTCTGCATGAAATGATACTCCGATTAGTGGCTTCTTTTAATGAAATGAAGGTGTTAACAGATCATATAATAAAATTCAACTTGGTAAGCTACACATAACTTGCTCTAAAGGGTGCCCATTGGAAAACAAAAACTTGAATAGCACAATATCAGCCCGATTAAGGTCCATATCATGATGGGGCTTGAAATTCATCTTCGTACTCTTCTGCCACAAGGTTCCAAAATCAACAACTGGGAAACTTCAACTTAAATGCAGCAACAACGACGACATGAACAAAACTTACTCGAGTCACTTTAGAACAAGAAGCTCCTCTGGAACGCTTGGTAGGGGCTGATGCAATTCCCCTTGGTGTATCAAATAGCCTCCTATTCTTCCTCATGGGAGCTGTTAATTGACCGCCTCGTTCATCCTCGTCGGAGTCGGGAGCAGTCAAGTTAGCGATGTCGATAGCATTAACACCCCACTGTGTTGGATTCTTTGGAACATTCGGGAGAGGACTGTCAAGAATGTATTCGGACATGTCTTCATGTAGCTGTGACGACAACAGAATGCCACTGCCATCTCTGTCACTCTTGGAAGATACCTTTCCATGAAGTGAATACTCAGGAGACCTACAAAAGAGACAACTAGAACATCATATAAGGACAGTGTCACCCTAGTTTACCTACATGTAGCAACACTATTCAATTTATTATACATGAAAAAAATGACACCTATTAGCAGCGGCCATGCACCTCTTCAACGTTTGCATGTGCAACTATCACAAAATTATGAATTAATGAAGGTTGCAATACCAGAGGTTTATGTTATAGTATATATAACATTATTTTCCCTCCATATATTTTTCTGCCAAATTATTCTTTGTTGCTAACATCTTTTGTCTCCATATGCAGACAAAAAAAACCAGAGCAGACCTTCCTGGGTAACCACTGTCCATGGACTGTATCAGACAGACAAACTTTTTCTTAGTTCGTAGCAGCTTTATGAGGTGGCTTATTTAAGATATTTATTTAAATATTTTTGAGGCCATGAAAGAATTAAATGGTCTCATTAAATATTCCACCTAACTACACCCTTCATTATCCTTTATAAGAACGGAAAGTCCACTAAGGGAGACAATTCCACAAACAATTTGCATCAAATCTTCACCCATCATGGTGAGACAAAACAAGAAAGTCTATGTGATTTTTCGTGGGAAAAACCCAGGAATTTATACAACTTGGCCGGCATGCCATGCACAAGTTGATGGGTTTAGTGGTAACTCATACCAATCCTTCAGAAACATTGATGATGCAAGAATAGCATGGGTTGAGTACATCAGTCAAACCATGGGAGCTCAAACTGAATGCTATGCTGAAGACCCCCTCCAAGGCAGTCTAATAAAAGGTGCTGCTAAAGACCACACTCAGCTCAAGGTTCCTCATGCACCAATTGTTGATGGCTACGACCCTGGCTCCGATCCACCACTACCAACACAACAGGATTTGCTGCCTAAAGGTCATTTACTATTATGGGGAACTAAGCCTCCACGTATATCTGTTAATGCAGCTACCATTCTCACCCTAACCATTACTTTATTGGTGCTTTACCTAGCCATCCTTAATAGGTAAATTTACAACTTGAAAATTCATTCAGAATTTTATTATTTCAACTTGTTACAGTTAACAGTTAATTGTGAGATTTAAGTCTATATCCTAAAAACTACTGTGCATTAGCCTTTATTAGGATTTAAGCCTGTGTAAATATTATTGAAATCATTGTTAGTTGAATCTTAATTCAAGTACCACATAAAGCTATCGACCTGAAAACATCATATGTTATGCCAAAATTTCTTGTGTCACCGCAATCACAAAAGCACCGTAACATAATTCAAGTTATAATAAAATCCCTGAGACAATGACACAAAATAGGGTCCCTTTATATTTCACAGAAAATGCTAAATGCATTTAATGAGGTTGCCTCCCACTGCAAATACAAACACGCTTCCGAAGTCTGATTCACTCATATCCTCAAAACAGCCTTTTCAATGAAGCATACTTTAACCCTTTGTCAAGAGCATAAGACAAATTTTAAAGTACTCAATACTACACAAAAAATGTACTCGCTATCACCAATTTCATAGTAGAATATTAGCACAAATACTACTACAACATAACTCTAATTTCATTAATTAATTCAACACCAACACAAACTTACAACAGAATTAACTAGTCTACAATCCCATACATAACACAACTAAATTTACTAAGCCACCACCCTCGTCCTACGTACTACACCAAAATGTATTCAACCAAACATAAGTTACAGAGATTGACCTTCAATGCGAGCGTTCACTGCAGCTTCATAACTAGCCTTAAGCTTCTCGTAAACATCCTCCAATTGACCGACCTTAGCCCGAAGTGCATTGTTACTATCACGAAGAAGCTTAACTTTTAAGTAACTGTAGTCTTTAATCTCCTTACCGGTGATATCAAGCACTTGACCAAGCATCTCCATTGCTGCATCTTCGCGAACAGCCTTTTCCACCATAGAAAATCGTCCCTTGGCATTTAATTCAACCTCATATGGTTCACCAGGAACCACCACGGTAAAGCCATAGAATGGGCCTTGGTCTCTCAGATATCTCTCTTGCTTGAAGAAACAAGGAGCAGAAATTTCAGAATCATAGCAAAGCTTCACCAACCAATCCTCTATGCTATTCACTATAGCAAATTCAGCATTCAGCTCCTCTTGCGGAATGACTGGCAGCCCTGTTTGAACAACAGCAACATCTTCACACTAAAATTCCAATAAATTCAAAAAATGTAACACCAAAAAGTAACACACTTACAAGAAACACTTGGACGGCCACAGAAACTTCCACACTTTGAGCCTCCTTTTTTACCACACACAGCATCGACGGCACCACCCATCATTTCCAGAGTTGCACATTTCTCAGCCATAATGCACCGCAATCTTGCATTGAAGACCAACACCAGCTTGTTGGTGACTGTGAAATCACGAAGTTGCTCCCTATCATCTTCCCAGCTCGTGAAAACACCGGTGCGAGTGCCCTTCGTCACGGCAAAAAAAAGATATCGCTGCATTGAATCTTCCATGCTTGACCTACTATAGTGTTTCTTTTCTACTACAATGTATGTATTGGTTAGAGGCCACCTATTTTATAATAACATTTCTTTGAATTGAGTTCCACGGCCCAGCCCAACAACTCACTTATTATTTAAAATAACAACATTCAAGATTTTGAACCAAACAAAACCATTTTATAATAATTAATAGATAAAGTATAAATAAATGTAATAAAACATATTTATAATTTATCGTGAACCTTGAAATTAAATAGAACTATATCAACTAAAATATTATGAATCCATCAAACAGCAACTTCAATAATGAGATAACAAAGTTACAATAAGTACTTTTTGATTATAAATTATCAATCAGACAGATTATACATGAGAGTCACAAACTGAACAAAGACAAAAACAATTATATATTAATAACACAACAACTTAACAAATTAACAAATGATATCAAATTATAAGACAGAAATAATTAACAAGTTATAACAATTACAATAAAAACAACCTCAACATGAACTCAAAATCACAACAACAATAACAATTAACACAGAAAAACAACACCACAACACTATTAGGAATAATTAAAACACTGTAACAAAGTGACAAATACCTCAAAATCACCATTGCTGACAATAATAATTTGATATTTGTTTGCTCCAACAATCAAAGGCTAAGTTTCTATACACATAGTGGTAAGTACCATCAACGGAAAAGTGAAAATTCCCAAACAAATGGTTAATCACAGCTTAAAAAATTTTCACAATCCCCTATGGTTGAAGCAGCAATCAACTTGACAAGGAAAGCAACACAAACCAACTTCTAAAGAGGAAGTGAACGTCGACGGCGATGCTGATAAGGTGCGTTTGTCGACCGACGAAGAAGAACCGACGACAGACTGATGACGGTGATTCCGGAGCACAAAAGACGCCGGCCATCCTTGCAGCGGTGGTGTGGAAGCCTGGGTTTCGTTTAGTGCTTAATGAACCACATACAATTCTTTTTTTGGTTAGAAGCATATACAATTATTTAAAATCTACAATTAATTCTTTTTTTTGTGGTCTTCAATCTACCATCAAATAAAATCTGTATTATAGGAAGAAACTGAACGCTTTCAAAGATTTATTTTTTGATAATGTACTTTCAAACATTTTATTATGCATCACAATCAAAATATGTTTTTGCAGACACCTACTAGAAAGCCTAATTCTTTTTTTTTCACAATTAACAATTAGTGCTTTTTGATTGATATTATTTATAACAAAAAATATATATATAAATTATCAATCAAACAGATTATACAAGGAAGTCACAAACTGAATAAAGACAAAAACAATTATATATTAATAAGACAACAATCATTTAAAATCTAACAATTAATTCTTTTTTTTTTTTTTGCGGTCTTCAATCTACCATCAAATAAAATCTATATTACAGGAAGAAACTTAACGCTTTCAAAAATTTATTTTTGGATAATGAACTTTTAAACATTTTATTCTACATCACAGTCAAAATTTGTTTTGGCAGCCACCTACTAAGCCTAATTCTTTTTTTTTTCGGTAATTAAATGCCCAATTCTTAAATCTCTCAACCATTCAGTTTACTCCAAAAACCATAAATTACAAAGCCCAGTTAAAATAGGCCAGCTTTTCAGACAAAAAAAAACTTTATGTTACACACAAAAAATATTTACAAGCTGCTCATATAATAACCCTATATCATATTTCTACCACAAACACTCCAACCACAAATGTTTTACAAGAAGACGGGATGTTCACAATTCTCCTTTTATCCTCTTTCTGCCAGTCTGTCACATACACCACCACGTGTTAATTTGCAACAATGCCACGACATCAAAAAGCAAACGGCGTGTGGAATGCCCCTTTAGAAGGGGCGCTTCCTAAAACTTGCCGTTCACATACACCGATTACATTTAATGGCATTATTGCATTATCGAAAGATAAGAAAAATCAATCAGTAATGACATTGACATATGGGTGCCCACAAATTTCAAAAAACCTTTATTGACACGAAATTAATTTTTAGAAGTTGCTTTGGCTCATAGTGGCGGTTAGCGAGAATCTATATAAGGCGCAGACAACAATTGTGTTCATCATAGTCATAATAACAACATACATAGTTCTAACTTAGAGAGCTACTTGTTCATATGTCTACAGATCAATGGCTCTTGTTATACAAGTAAGAGCTTCTTCGCTTTCAAGTTCAATTCATCATCCTCGTCACAATTCCATGCATCCACCATGGAACTTGTCGCTACAAACATCTAAAGGCCAAGGGACCATTATGCATAGTAAAAAATTATCTATCAATTCCGTTCTTCTTCGTGAGAAGGTGCCCTTTGATTAATCTCTCTCTTAAGATTTTTATTTTACTTTCTTTGGGTAAATTAAAGTCCCTCCAAGTACTTGATTTATGGAAGAAGCAATCTTTTAATAACTATTTTTTTTTATCATGGTTTTATATACATCATAGATACGCTTAAAAAAAATAATATATCTATCGATAAATAATGAGATAAGTTTTAAAGTGGTCACTGAAATTGCACTCGAGTTTTATAGTAGTCCCTGAACTTAAAAGTTACCCATATTCGTCCCTGAAGTTGCATTCCAGGACTCAAATTCGTCCTTCCGGCACATTCCGTCCCTGACACCACCGGAAAGCTGATCTGGACTCTCCGTGACACGCTGGACAGGTAACGGCTAGCTGACGTGGATTAGTAAACTTTTATGGTGCAATTTGGTCCCTAAATCAAAATTAAAAATTTTAATCCCCAAATTTAATCATCATTATCTTTTATACAGTAATCCCTCTTTTCTCTACAGGCATAGATCTTCATATCCCAAATTCACAAGATTTTTCTTTTTGTTTATTTTTAGTTGAAGTATCTTATAACAATAACAACTAGAGTTTTCTTAACAACCATTATTTGAATAAATTTAACTGCTTTTATCCCTTTTTTTTTTTGTAAGATAGATGGTGAGATTATAACATAAAAAAAGTTATGTGATATATATAATTAAAGAAATAATGTAAAGTTTAGTTTCTAAAATTGTGAACGTTCATAAAAATTTGTTGACTTTTAAAAATGATTAAATTGATCCATAAATTTATAAATTGTGAATCTCAACTCATCTCTAATGCTAATATAAAATGTTAAAATGTCAGCATGATATTTGCAAACAAAAAGATGATATGATTAATATTTTAATATGATCAAATTAGTGTCTTAAATTAGTTAATTAGATTTATTTTTCTTAATTGGTTTTTTATTAATTAGAGACTAAAATAATAAATATTAAATTAGGAAAAATTTTGCTATTTTTTGTTTCTTTAATATTACCCTTAATTAATTTGAAATACCTATTTAATTATAATAAAATCTTAGACATGTCATTTTAATAGAGATGTCATACGATTTGAAATGTCATAATATAACACTTTATATTAATACTATGTGAATGACAGTTAAATTAGGATGATGCATGATTATTTTGAAACAGGATTCGAAAGAAAATGTAATATAGTATATAATAATAACGATGTAACTTTTTAATTCCGTAAATACAAGAGATAGATTTTTGTAAAATCATATAAAAATATAAAATTTAATTTTGTAAAACATTTTAATTAAACTAGAGTTAAATGAGTGCATAAAATGTTAAATACAAAGACATAGTATGTGACTTTTAATTAACAAAACATATGCCTACTTTCAATGAAGTTGTAATTTGTAGTCTCTTTCACATCCATATGGAGAAGAGAAGAGAAGAAAAGAAAAGAGAGGAATTACTACTATAGAGAAGAGAATAATAATTAAATTTAGAGATTAAAATTTTTAATTTTAACTTAGGGACCAAATTGCACCATAAAAGTTTACTAATCCACGTCAGCTAGCCGTTACCTGGCCAGCGTGTCACAGAGGAGTCCAGAACAGCTTTTCGGTGGTGCCAGGTGGACGGAATATGCCGGAAGGATGAATCTGAGTCCTGGAGTGCAACTTCAGGAACGAATATGAGTAACTATTAAGTTCAGGGACTACTATGAGACTCGAGTGCAACTTCAGGGACTACTTTAAATCTTATCTCATAAATAATTGATTAGCGTGATAGATATTGTAATAATCTCCAATTCGAGTCTCAAGTTAAAAAAAAAAATCAAATTGCCTCTCAGTGAAATCTCAAATGCTCAAATAAAATTAATTATCTTCGACAAATAACAAAAAAATGTAACTGTGTATCCTATTAAAGTAATAAATCTCATCAGTTTGGCATATATATATCAAAAATGTTATTTGTACACTAAAATTAGCTACTAAAATCAGTCATCAATGTATTTATATACAAATATACTTGTAATTTAATTTATTTTTAATATATATTTTATACTAATAGCTAATTTTTGTAATTAATTTTAATATATACCTAACATAGTTCTTTATATACTACTTTTTAAATGCATCCAAATTGGTAATAAAAAGGCACTGGTTATATAGAAGAAGAGACCTGTTACACATACAAGTCTTTTTGGCTTACAAGTCTTACAAGTTGGCACAAGCCCAACAAAAAACACGCATTACACTCTCACATTCAAGAGTAAATAAACGCATGTTATCCAACCACTTCACTCACCATGCATTATAAACGACTCTTCTTCTTCTTCCTCCATGAAAACGAGTTTCTTACCAAATTTGAAGATAATGGAAATTCAGAAATACACCCAAACGATTATAGAAATACACTCAAACGATTACAGAAATACACCCAAATAATTACAGAAATACACCCAAACAGTTAAAGGAATTCACCCAAACGATTATAGAAATACACCCAAAGGATTACAAAAACTACACCCAAAGGATTTAAGAAATATACTCAAAATTCGTTGAAGTACACCTTATGCATAATTCAGAACTCTTTCTCTTTCTTCTCCTCATCTTCTGTTGCTTCTCTTCTTCTTCAAAAATAATTTTAGAGCTTGATGTCAAAAAACAATGAAAATCGAGAATAACGAAGAAAAAAAACAAAGAAAAAAGTACGTAAATAAAGAAGGAGAAAGAGAATGCAAGAAACGAAAAAAAAGAAGAAGAAGAAGAGAAAGAGGAAGAGGAAGAAAGACGTGCAGTAAGAAGAAGAAGAAGAAGGTGCAGTGAAAACGTGCAGTAACGGTTGAAGAAGGAAAAAGAAAAGGCAAGAAACGAAAGAAAAGAAGAAGAAGAAGAGGGAGAGGAAGAAGAACGTACGCAAGAAGAAGAAGAAGAGCGTGCACTTGTAAAGACTTGTATAAAAAAACGCTTGTATGTGAAGAATTTCTCATAGAAGAAAAAGAGGAGCTAGTAGATATTAAAGATCTTACAGTTTGTATATTCATGGTTAATAAATTAACTATATTAATTTTTGGTTTCAAAGGTGACAAGGCCTTAAATTCCTTTTCTGCAGTTAATTATTTTCCTATTTTGGTTTGGTTTTGATGTTGGGGTGATAGGCGGAGTGTCTTGAAAGTAATGATAGGAAGAAAAGCTTGGAGCAGGTGAAGAAAGAAGGGCAAGAAGCATTGCTAAAAAAGTCAAGCGATCCAGTGGGAACAATGAAAATAATTGATAGCATTCAAGAGCTGGGAATTGGGCACCATTTTGAAGAAGAGATCAATGCACTTCTTGGAAAGATATGCCACTGGGATGCCTCACAAGACCTATTTGCCACATCCCTTCAATTTCGCCTCCTGAGGCACAATGGCTGGACCACTTTTCCTGGTATGTATTACCTTTATTCAACTAATTAATAAAACTTAAGTGAAGTTGACTTCACATGAAGTTGACTTCACATGAAGTTGATACCTGAGAGCCGTTAGATGAAAATTTAGTCAAATCAGTTAAATCATTTAACGGCTTTTAGGTATCAACTTCACGTGAAATCGACTACACTTGAGTTTCCACTTTAATTAATCCATTTGCATTTGGCAAGTTGATAAATAATAATTGATACACCCTCTGCTATCTAGCTATGTAGTGCATGAATCAAGTGATGATTGTTCACCACTAATTAACTAGTATGTTACTTTTAGGATTCTAAATTTTTTTTATATATTTCTTTACTCTATTTTGAAATGCGTTATGATTTCCTTAATTCATAGTGTATTTGAAATTTTAATAAGAAATTGTATCTAATTTTTTGTTACTTGAGAGTTTTAATCTATTCTTTTATTAATATTTTAGATTAATATACTTTAATATACATGAATTATAGTTAAGATGCATTAATAACATATTAAAAGATGACAATGAAAAGTTAGAAAGAATGGTTATTATTAAAATAAGATAAATTATCCTATTTTCGGTAAAAGAGAATCCATCAATATATAAAGTCAAACGGTTAATTGACCTTTAGGCTATGTCAGCCAATTCAATATTATTTGCAATAGTCAATCCAATTGCACACGCCTAAGTTCCAACTTCCAACCGGTACATGTAAAATTGACCATTATGATTTTTGAGTGTCTGACCAAGGTATGTTGCTTTTGTTTCGTTTGTCTATTTGGCCACGGAATATTGCTTACAAGCTTTGTTTGACTATTTGACTATTTGTATTGTCAATTTGATAAGGTTAAATTTAGGATCAAGTTCCAAAAAAAAAGGAAAACAATATGGATACTATTAACAAATCGGTGCCCAAGATAAGAGGTAAAAACCTTTTTCCTAGTTGTTGCGAGGTTGAAGCATGATCTAGGAGTTGACCAGATGTAACGTATATTAAAGCGTGTTTCATTGTCGTGGACTCTCTCCAAGTTTTTTCTTGGTCAACTATTGACATTTTTGTGCACAAGGTAGTCAATGACATTGACATGTATGACTTGGAGGTTCCGTAATTTACCCACTGCACTGCAGGAACCAAACTCAGATAGACCTGGGCCCTGGACCCTTCGTTACATCTAATCAATAGACCCATATGATTTGTCCAAAAAAAAGAGGCCCATATGGTTCCCCCAGATAATAAATAGAAATACTTGCTTATTTGACCCAAAAGAAAAAAGAAATGCTTGCCTATCATCATAATTTTACTATCCAATAGTGTGTTATCTCTTAAATATTTAATTTCAGAGCAGGCATATAAATATCTAAATTTATCGGGTCTATCTAATTTGGTGAAAAGAAGATCACTACTGATGGATCTGAGGCGGTGGGGATCCGAGGCTAAATTATGATTGATGAGGTGCTGCAGTAAGAAGAAGACAAGGGAGAAATGCTAATGAAGATGGATGTTTGGTTGGCCAATTGGATGCCACTTTCCATCTTTGAGATTGAGAAGAAAACCCTGCCTATTGAGATCAGAGCATAGCAGGCACCAAATTCCATGACATCAACAGGAAAAGATCTAAGCAGACGTAACCCTCACGTGCCACACCTTGT
>NC_029792.2:7883031-7884014 GCF_000816755.2 Arachis ipaensis
TTATAAAGAATTAGTGTATTTTTTTATGAAAATGAAGATAATTTTTTTTAAATTAAAAATTATAAATAGAAGGTTTAGATTTGGGTGAAAATAAAAGACTGAGGATTAGATTTTAGATAAAGATAAAAAACTGAGACTCTAATTTGTAGAGGAGTGTTAGAGAGTCATGAAATTTTATAATTTGTAGTTATTAATTAGTCATAATTGATATTTTATTCAATAGTGTAGAATTACTTACTTTTTTTTACTGATTAAGTGCTGGCCCTTAAATTTTAATAAAAATGCTGACTCCTAAATTTTTTTCTAATTTGTATGGGATAATTTTTTTTTATTTAGAATAAATCAATGGATCGATTTTAGATAAAAAAAAAAAACAAAAATATTTTCAGAAAACCTAACTTAAAAGATCTCATTTACATGTTCAAATTTTTTTTTGCATTATAAATCTGACTATCAAATTTATAAACTTATAAAAAAAATAACAAATCTAACCCTCCCATTTATAATATTTATACAATACAAACAAATAAAAAGCCCCCAACTACTATATATGATATTAATACTGTTAATTTCCTACTTCAGTGATGTAGAGATCTTTAGTATAATATAGAGAAAGGAATTGTTTTATCTAAGTATACATGTTATTTGATGATAAATGGATGTAATTGAGATAATATTATACATATTTATGGTGTTGGCTTCGCTTCTATAAAATAACATTGGTTTCACCACTCATGGTCATTTTTTTCAAAATGGAATAAAATTACAACAATACAAAATTATGCATCATTTCATTTTGCCTTTTGTTTATTTTTCATTTGATCCAATTTTTTAATTGGATGTTCTGTTTGATCTTTTTCTTAATATTCAAATTACTTGAAATTTTATTCAAACATGTTTTTAACAACGAATGCTACTCATTTTTTTTATATTCTTATTCTTTATTCTATCTATATATATTTGACCGCGCTTATCCAACTATT
>NC_029792.2:7884046-7886592 GCF_000816755.2 Arachis ipaensis
TTATTAAATAATTTGATAAATTTAATTAAATTATCATTTAATAATTTTTAATTTTAAACTTTACATAAAAATAATTACACATAAAATTTTCAATTATTTATATCCAGCGTTCTATAGTTCCCTGATACTACCCAGTTTAATTCATTGATGCAGTACAGCTAGTATTTAAAAATATAGGTGGCAACTTCTGCTGGGATGCATGGATTGAATACAAATTAAAAGAAGGGACTGAGGTTGATGATCGCATTCACTTCAATTTCGTATCATCAATTCATCATCTTCAATTCACAAGGAAAAAAATGCCTTCTTTTTTTTGTTAGTGTTCTGAAATATTATATCAAATGCATTGTACATAATAAATATATAACTTCCCCACAAGCTACTTCCCTGCAGGTAACAACATTACATCACCATTCACCACCATCCTGCTACAAGAAACCAACCATCAATGCAATTCAATTGGATTCAGTACTTTGATTTTTACTGTTGATGTGAGGTATCAATCCCAGTCATCATACTTCAAAAATTCACGCTACCTACATCAATACGTGAAATTTAGTTCATTATTTAGTCATCAATTAATAAATCAAAATATTACAATCATAATTCTTTTCATGTTTTTCTGACATATTTCAATACATTGGTTGATAAATATATATAACATAAGAAAAAACTTAGTTTTGATTACAAGATACATTATTGTGCTTTATCAAATCTTTTATAGTAACGTTATATTAAGTTATTCATACGGCCGTTTGTTCTTATAGTTTCGTGATTAATATTTGCTAAGTTGGAATTCAAAACAACTCAACGGTAAATTTGTACGGGGAATACTTGCACGCTTAGAAATATCTTGTGCTATTTGGCCCCTTTCTTTTCGTTTCTTACAGTACAGATAAATTGGTAATACATAGTTACATACGAACATGATTGCAGATTTTAGGAAGTTTTTAACAGCTGCACTGTAAGAAACTTTTCAAGACATGTACAGTGCTTCCAATAAAGAGTGGTTGAGCACTATGCTTTATGGATTTGCGCGACCACGTCTTTATCGAACAATTCGTAAGATGGAAGAAAGCTACGACCCGTACAATCTTTATAATACGGCCAACAAAAGACAGGTAACATTTCCAAATACCAGCTTGTCAAAAAAATTCCATTTTATATTACAGTATATCTTCAATTTTGGGACACTTAATTTAAAAAAAGAAAAAAAAAAACTCGGTTGTTTCACTTGCAAGTTGCAATTCCATAACAGCATAACCCTAAAGAAGTAAGATATGGTTTCGTATTTTAAATTGTTTGTTGGGCCGAAGATGGGTTGAGAGGGAACAAGGTTGTGATTATAAAAGTTAATGGAGAAGTGGTTTTGCAAAACCCGACCCCAATCTGCGAGTCCCACTTGCCAATTCCCAATATGATCACTGTCATTTATTCTTGTTTAAGGTTAGAGAAATCACAAATCTCCATAGGTTTTAGTGGCCCACCGCAAAACATCCACTGTAATAATATCCTTTTAATTAATTAGTAGCATTATTTTAGTACTGCATGATGAAGGAAACATTAAGAGTAGTGTCTTCTACTAATTTCAACTTAGTGATAAACCACACCATTAGCTCACGTGCTTATTAATAATTTATACAGCGATACTCAACTCACCACTAATCAACTTGAAATACTAACATGATACATTGATTCGTCAGAAGTCAGAACACAATTATAGTACTAACACTTACAATTATATTTAGAATTTAACCAACATGTGTTTTTAGAGTAGATGATAAATTTACTATTAATAACTTTTTTTAAAATATTTTTATTTAATAAATATAAAATAAATATATTAAAAATTTAAATTTTTATATTTTTAATAAAAAATTTTAAATTTTATAATATTAATATGTATTCTAACTTCTAAGAACACAGTACAGATAAACTCTTATATTTATTTTGTATTTTACGATTATATGTATGTAGATTGTAGAGTGTAGTAGTACTAGTGGGAGTGCTCTACTGTCTATCTACACATTCCCAATAAATACAGTGCACGGATCTCAAGGTCCAGAAATAATGCATCTATATTCATTGTTAGTAAGTGGGAGAGGGAATTGATGAGTGAATATAAAAAGGAAAAGTTCGTGACTTTTTGGTACTATAAATTCTGCACAATCCAGCTGGAAATGGCGTCATCAAGAGGAGTAAAAAATCGAAAATGTTTCTCTAAAATAAAGTTGAATTATTGTTAATTTTATCATGTATATTATGCTTAAATTCTTTTATTTTAATTTGAAAGTAATTAATTTTATTTTTATTTTACTAATTTTTTAGTTTGGAAAATTTGATTAAAAAAAAAAGACACAGAGCAGATTCAGCGGAAGGGAAAACCCCCACAAGCCCACACCGAACCTGTGTACCATAATCAAAAAACAAAATGCTTGATATATATTTTCTGTTCTTTCTTTTAAAACAGAATTTTGGATTATTGTATAATTTTGTATTTTTGTGTGTTAGAAGTGATTAATAAAAAAATATACACAAAAATAATA
>NC_029792.2:7886629-7891678 GCF_000816755.2 Arachis ipaensis
AAGGATGTGGATCCAACGGCTGCGAGAAAAAGCAGGCTATTTTTAAAAGGTGACAGCTGTGCATGGAACACCTCCAGCTGTAATGTTCCACGTGGTAAGATACTATTGGATGAGATCTGGCATCATTCTTTATGGATTGTAAAAGGTGGGCCCCATATCCTTTAAACAGCTTTGGCCAGCTATGACGTTTCATCCCTGCACACAGTAACGGCTACATTTTTAACCCAACCTCAAATGTTTCATGGCTATCATAATTCTCAACTACTTCACTTTAAATTTTTTCGTGCTCAATTATTATTCTTTTAAATTGAGACATTTATCCTGGGCTGAATAAAAGTTAAGTGCGCCTATAAATGAATTGTTAGCAGCAGTTTTAAAAATGAACATTAAAAATCTAACTATAGATTAAATGGTTAGTGAGATGTTAATCGTAGTAATGCCAAAAATATAAAATACGAGTGTAACTAAAGATATATGAAACTATTGATATGCACAAATGCATAATTGCACTCACAACGTTGTTATGATAGCACTTTAAGTAATGGTATCGTGGCAATAATTGTAGTAGGATCAATTGCTCTTCGTTACATTGAAAAAAATCAATTGCTTTTCTACTGTTATAAAATTCGGTAATCATAGCACATTAGTAATCTTATATCTTATATAATCATAATGATAAAAGTAACGGTGATTTTATTTTATGAATTTAACTAATATATACTTTAACAATACATAATAAAATTATTGTTAATACAATCTCCTATCAATAATAGAAAAATATTATGTGTCCATAATTTATTATAGTAAAAAATAAATTGATATTTTTTTTCTTGAAGAACTAATTAGTTCGAAACCAAAATCTTTAAGATGGTTAGAGGGTTATCATTAGAGCTAGGAGATGGTAGAAAAATTCGTTTCTTGAAAGATAATTGGCTACCATGTGGTATTTCCAAGGTTTTTCTCGGTTTCAAACCAAGTCGGATCTGTAATAGGAGACTGTGGGTTCTGGGATGAGTTGGAGTGGATATGAAATTTTCATTGGAGAAGGGTACTATTCTAATGGGAGTTAGAATTAGTTAACCAACTTCATAGAGTTCTACAATCTGTCTTGTTATATGTTAACAAGTGAGAGGGAGAAGAGAATAGTATAGAAATTTGATAGATTAGGAGTTTATTCTACTAACTCATTTGTGCAGGTTTTGCAGGCTGAGACTCTCCCGAAGGACATTACAAGTTATAGTTTCACTAGATCTATATGGAGAGGACTAGTACCACCAAGAGTTAAGCTATTCACCTGATTTGTGTTAGTTGGTAGGGTCAATACTAAGGAAAGATTGATTAGATTGGACATTATTGATCACAGGAATATGATTTGTGTTTTATGTAAAAATAAAACTGAGAATGATTTCCACTTATTCATTGGTTGTAAATTCTCGTGGCAGGTGTGGTGTGTTTGGTTATACGTTTATAATAAATTTTGGTCTATTCCAGGAACCATTAAGCAACACTTTGAGAGTTAGACAGAAGTTTCTGTAAGAAAAGACGAACATTACAGGTGGCGGCTGATTGGCTTTTTTGCTATCATTTGGAATATGTGATTGGAAAGGAATGCCAAGATTTTCAGGAATCAAGAAACGCGTTGCAGAAGTTATTACCAAGTCGATTAAGAGCTACAAAAAGTGGGTCCGTCTAGTTGTTGATGGCAATGCCGAAAATAACGACAACTTCTTTTTTAGTGTTTGGATTGTAATTTTGAACTTTCTAAATACTATACCTTACTAAACTTTTTGTTTAAAAAAAAAATTAAACTTTTATTTTTTTTTTCAAGAACATATATATTTAATGTCGAAACGCAATCTTGTTCAAAATATTGAAAATTGGATTGCAAATATGGCTTTTTCTAATACCATTTTTTCCATATTGCAAATTATTCAAACAGTACAGATAATGCATAATACTTAACTAGTCAATGAAACCATCAAGCGAAACACAAATGAATAAACTAAAAACGTTTTGCATTAAAAATGGAATTATATAAATTTTTCATACGTAATACTTGCTTCAAATATTAGACCACTAGTGTATACAAGAGTTCATTAAGTCACCAAAAAAAATACATGAGTTCATTAAATGTGCCCTAAAAAATAAATTACCTAGCTCGTCATAATTTAGAATTAGTTGAGTCTCTTAAAATTAATAGTAATAACTAATAAAGGAAAGTAGTAACGAGTAAGTAGTAATTTTGTATGAATTTCTTTTATCCATCCGTTTCTTGGAATTTGAAATCCAACGTGGCAAATGACGTGGCATAGACATCCGTTACGTGGATATGGTGCAGAATGCGGCCTATAAATGGAACCCAACATCAACACCACTCTCATGTGAGCCCTCTCACACACACACACAGTGAAGGCATTTCAGAAATTCCCTCTTTTCTTCTTCTCATCTTTCTTTCTATCTCTCTTCAACATAACAATGTCTAAGATGTCTAGTCTCTTGGGATTCTTTGTGGGTCTAGTTTTGGTGGGGGTTGTTGCCTCTTCCAAGTTTGAAGAACTCTACCAGCCTGCTTGGGCCTTCGATCATTTCATCCACGATGGCGAACTCATTAAACTCAAGCTTGATAACTATTCAGGTCATTATCCCATCCTTTACTTTTTATTAAACTAATGTCATTTGGATATTTGTGTGTTTAGAGTTATAATGTGATATTTTTTGGGACATTGTAGGTGCTGGTTTTGGATCAAAGAGCAAATATATGTTTGGGAAAGTGAGCATCCAACTTAAGCTTGTGGAGGGTGACTCTGCTGGAACCGTTACTGCTTTCTATGTAAGTGGAATAAAACAAAAATAAATAAATAAATAAATAAAGAGTAGCTCTTTTGATTTGTTAACCTCTCATATGGAGATTTTAGTACTTCACTAATTTATTTATGGGTCCCTATTCTATAGGCAGTATTTAATTTTTCATGCGATTTAGCTGAATACATTGAATTTTACTCTAGTGCGGACAACTCTAAAATGAATCCATGAATAGACTAATACCAGAGCTATTTAGTGTCAGCTACCTACTCCTTTTTTTCACAACGTGATTTACCATAAATCTGATTCATTATTAATGCAATCCATCCAACCAACCAAAGAATATATTGCTTACAAGTTAACTTATTATATTGGCAGATGTCATCGGAGGGTCCAAATCACAACGAATTTGATTTTGAGTTCTTGGGGAACACTACTGGTGAGCCTTATTCGGTGCAGACGAATGTGTATGTGAATGGTGTTGGTAACAGGGAGCAGAGACTCGACCTATGGTTCGATCCCACCAAGGACTTCCACACCTACTCTATCTTCTGGAATCAACGCCAAGTTGTGTAAGCACCAATCACCATCAAGCCATATATGTTAACATTATTATTTAATGCACATGCATTGGAGATGTTATTTTCCATGAGGTGGGAAAAAAACAAAAAAGAAATAAAGCACAAGGGAAATTAAAAGGGTACTGAAAAAGCTGTATAAAGAGGACACGAAATTGCATGCTTTTGATAAGTGGTGTTTGAAGCATGGTTAGGCTTGGTGTCATTGTGTGTCCCCTTTGGGTCATGGGAATCTTTGTGCAATTGTGCATCGAAGTTTAAATTACCAATATAGCCATGTAACCTTTTAATTTCGTATTTGGCAGGTTCCTAGTGGACGAGACGCCAATAAGGGTGCACACAAACCTTGAACACAAGGGAATCCCTTTCCCTAAAGACCAAGCAATGGGAGTGTACAGCTCAATATGGAACGCAGATGATTGGGCCACACAGGGTGGTAGGGTGAAGACAGATTGGAGCCATGCACCATTCGTTGCCACATACAAGGACTTCACGATTGACGCGTGTGAGTGCCCAGTGGGAGTGTCATCGTCATCAGTGGCCCCGGAAAATGCTAAGAGGTGCAGTAGCAGCGAGGATAAGAAGTATTGGTGGGATGAACCAACCATGTCGGAGTTGAACGTTCACCAGAGCCACCAGCTTATGTGGGTTAGGGCTAACCATATGGTCTATGACTATTGCACTGATACTGCTAGGTTCCCAGTCACACCCGCTGAGTGTGTCCACCACCGTCACTAACCAAATAAATTAATCAACATGTTGTTCCCTCTCATCAACCTTGTAATATTATTTTTAGCTACTAGCTAGCTAGCTCTTAATGTTAATTCTTTTATTTTCCTCCTTTGCAATTTGCATACATAGACTCTTATTTTAAAAATAAATATATATAATCATGGAGTAGTGCGATCTTGGATAGGACTAAATAATACTAGGGAGTGGTGAGATTGAGATGTTCCGCATTGGGGTACCACAACAACAAGAGCTAAGACTCACGGGTTGCCTTGGGGACCCAAGAAAATTAGAATAATATTGTTCGATCGTGGAATGAAGGCTACAGGGTACAGAGGGAATAGAGTTGTTGTATGTTATATTGAAGGTAACAAATAATTGAGGGAGGGTCCCAACTCCCAACTCCCAAGGATTTAACTCTATATACTCTCTATATTATTCTAAGGAAGGGAGCTGTAAACATGAAGCTGGAATAACAAGATTAACAACATAATTAAGGTTCATGTGATTTGGAAAAAAAAATAAATCAGGGATTTATGGAGATATTTAGTGGAAGCCTCTTTCATATATATCGGTTTATTTCATCACACTTCTAGTTCTCGTATCATTATATGGTCTTTTTTTATCCCTAACAAAATATCCTACCACAACAGTGAAAATAAGCGCAACCTTGTAGTTAATGTTAGTGTCTAATTTCGTAGGAGCATAATCCTTTTTAGAAACTATATATTTTTATCATCAATTTGTTACAAATATGTGCAAGAATTACTTAAGATGGAGATAAACATGCATGCTTTATTTATAGTTTAGCGACCTCTAAAATATCCAACAATAATGGGGAGAAAAAGTTCGAAAGCGATAGCAGTACAAAAATAATTTAAAAGTAGATGTCTATTTTATTTGAAATTTAAAAATTTATTTTGGTTGTATACGGGATCAA
>NC_029792.2:7891685-7919739 GCF_000816755.2 Arachis ipaensis
AAAGTAATAAAATTTTATTTTTTATTTTTATTATAATTTTTTACAAAAACATAAAAGTTGAGCACATGAACTTTATGTTCGGCACTAAAATTTGGATATTAGACCACATTAAAATCTGAGATTGAAAGTGATAAATAGGTTTCCATATTTTGCATGTCTTCAAAATTTTTCTTAGGTCGTCCAACACTCCAACTGGAAAATTAAAACATGTGATTACAAGATTTCATCATTTACTACTAAACTAAAGAAAGGGGCTTATTGTGTGGGCCAGGGAATTAAAACAACTTTAAAGTGAGATAGATGTGAAAGGAAATGATGGGTTTATCCATCAATGGAAATGGATGGATATGGCCCATCCTGAATGGGATGACATGAAAAAAGTTGATTGCGTCTTTAATTCAGTCAAATGATTTCATTGATGGTCCTCTTCCTCTATAACCAGTAATTGATTTGATAAGCTCTGGGCACAAAAGAAAATAATAGCGAACTTCTATACTAAAATGCAATCATTTTGTAAATTCCACTAAGGCTGGTTGTGCAGCATTTATTTTATGATAACAGGGTGGCTTTCACTGACCAAAAAGAAAAAAAAAAAATAGGGTGGCTTTTACTCTTTTTTTGTATTAATTGCTGGTATAATTTTCCTTCAAAATTTTTTTCCCTCCTTATTTTTATTTTCTTAAATTCATTATTTAATGTTTAAAAAAAAAAGTAAAAAGAAAAGATGTATAATGGGTCAATTTTGGAGCTTGAGAGTGTGACATGTGGGCTTATGTGGATATGACAGATCCAGCGGCCCTTTTCCCATCAACGTAGAACCAAGGAGGACGGATCCAAAAAGAATATCTCCGCAGAGACAGATACCAAAAAGCAAATACAATGACATATATCCTGCTAACTTTGGAAATAGCTACTCTCCTAAAGCAAATTAAATACCATGGTTAATACATTCTTGATTCATTTGTTGTCTTTGCTTTTTGGTCCCGGAAATTATAATAATGAACTCACATTTTGATAAACATATACCAATTTAAAAAATCATATTAACAAGTTTATAAGTATATTAAATTGTTATGCCATCTTATACTCTATTCTTTTTCTATTACAAAAAATATTCACCATATTTTTTTAGGATAAATAACATAAATAAATCAAATTGTCTCTAATATTATACCAATATTCTAAAACAAAATAACTTACATGTATATCTCGTTATAAAATTATGTAAATCAAAGCTATATAATTCATTTACAACAAATTTATGTAAATTGAATCACCTTGATTCGATTTAACTAGTGTAGTTGTAAATCAAAATAGATTGATCCGATTTACTAAGAGTAGTATTCGTGACGTAATTCGAAACAAGTTTTGATTTAATGTTTTTGATAAATCCTATTAAATTGAATCAATACTCTATAAATCGAATTCAGCTAATTCTATTTACTAAGGAATATAAGTTATATAAATACGATAAGAATGTTAGGTGTTTATTAGAGTAGAATTCACAATGACTAGTAAAGATAGTTTTTTAATTCTTGTGCACTAGAGATGGACGATTAAAAAAATGCGAGAGAGAATAAAATTTATTGACAATGATCCGTTGAGTATATTTATCAAACCTTCTACGAGTTTTATTTAGTTTTAGAATACTATAATCCAAAAACTAGAACTGCATGGCATGAAACGGGTGTTATTTTATAGAATTTTGATTTCTGTTGTTCAAGATTAGGTTAAGTACAACTCATTTGTAATAGATAGTGACAATGATTTATAAGTTTTGTTTCACTATCGTCTTGCAAGTTTTGTTTCACTATCATCATCAGTTTCCAGAGGTGAGAACCCATGAATTACTTGCCAAGCTTGGGAACGTGGCTTTTAGTTTAGGAGGATTGAATCAGAATCATTAATTAGTAGCAATGGTAATAGCCTCTAGTTCAATCCTTGTTGTTGCTTTTTTATCTGTGCCTATAATTGCATCTGTGACAATTTTGGTGGCATCTCCGTCCTCCACAACTGATCTAAACCGCGATGATAATAAAAAATTAGGTGATAATCAATCTTTCAGTGATCTTGCTATTGATACTCTTGTTATGATCTTAGTTTTAGGGGAGTTTAGAGAACTAGAAGCCGTAGAAAATGTACTGCAGGATGACGATGTGGAGCCCGCTATGATTGATGAGGATAGCAATGATGATCTAGAGAGAAATATTTCAATTGGGGTGGTGGAGCACCGAACTCGGAAACTCAGTAAAATTCCCTGCACTTTTCGACTTTAGATTTGGAGGCCATGACACAGCATGGGTTTTCGGATGTAGAATTTAAATTTGGGGCCAGAGATACACAGGATACACCAGGTCTAGCTGAGCTCCAAGTTGGTCAGCAAATTTAGAATAAAGAAGAAGTCGTCTTAACTGTAAAGACTTATAGCATCCGCCGTAGGGTTGAGTACAGAGTGATAGAATCAGATCATATCAAGTACCATGAAAAGTGTAAGGAGTTTGGAAACGGTTGTAGATGGTTGATTCATATCACTCTTCGCCAGCGTAAAGGTATATGGGAGATCAGACGGTATAATAGACTTTGTACATGTCTGACTATGTCGATATCTAGTGATCAAAGGAAGCTTGATTATCATGTGATACCTGCTTTCATCCTTCCTATGATCAGAGTTAATGCGACTGTGTCGATCAAGGTACTACAGAATGCAATAGAAGCACATTTTGGATTTAGACCGACTTACAAGAAGATTTTGTTGGCTAAGCAAAAGGCAGTTATCATACTCCACTTATCATACCCAAATCTATGACCCTTGTCTCGATATTGAGTGCACTTATCATAGTCCATCCTACTTAGCCAAACCACTATAAGAAAAATGTTGAGTACCATCAAATTTACTGGCAAATTTATCAAAAAATCTACCGGTAATATGTTTACCGTCAGAACAAATTAGACGGTATAAACCTCATCGGTAATTGTTTACCGATGGAATTAGCAGCGGATATTAACTTTTAATTGGTGAAATTATGGATCTTGTTACTATCGGATTTATCCCTAATAAATCCGACGGTAATCTTAAATTTTATTTAAAAATTCAATATATAATTTTGAATGTTTAAATTCAATAATGATGGTTTTCAGTGGCTAAGAGAAGAGGGGGTTGAATCTTAGCCCCCTTTTTTTGCTCAGTAACACTTGCTGGTCTTTGAAATAACTTCAGGAGACTTTTTTATTTTTGTCTCGTCCCTAGCCACGAGACTTTTATTTTTGTCTCGTCACTTGGCACGAGACTTTTATTTTTGTCTCGTCACTTGGCACGAGATATTTTTCAGTTCTAGCTCCTGTGCAGTAGAAACAGAAATGGAGTAGAGAAGAGAGAAAATTACACCCAGATATATCCTGGTTCAGCTGCTAAGTGCAGTGCAGCCTACATCCAGTCTCCATCACAACCATGATAGAATTTCCCTATAATCTTCTTGATTACAAACTGTAAAGTGCTAACCCAACTTACAAGGAGATTCCCACAGAATCATGAAACACAATATAGATGTACAAAGGAACTCTAAGGACATCTATGGCTTTTTTCTTTTAATTTTGCACTCTTTGCCTTTTTCCGCTCTATGACTTTTTCATACAAACCTCACTGTTTGCCTTTTTCCATGAGACTCAAGACATGACAAAATTAAACAGAAAAAATTACAAAACAGAATACATTGAAACAGAAGAGAAATCTGTTAGCTTAGGTAGCTCTGAGAACTCTGTGCCTTGCACTCTCACACTTTCTCCTTGCTCCAAACCGTGGCTGTTCTCCCTTTTTATAGAAGAGGGAAGCCTCCACATTTGAAGCCAAAAACCAAGCCAACTTCTTCTTCTCCAAGAATCAGAACCGGTTCGGCCAGAGAGAGAGAAGAGATAATCCATGCAAAACCCAACATGCAATTACCTCTAGTCCTTCCTTGGTCATCACTCTTCATCAATCCGAGCGCTCCATCCTTGGCTTGCTCTCCAAGATGGATTTTTGGCCCTTGATGCTTCATGATGATGATGACTTTTTCTGCTCCACTTTTGCTTCCTCTCTCACGTAGCCACCCTAGCTACCTTCTGTGATGAGTGAACCGAAAAGCAGTGACAAGCCATCCCTCCAAGGATCTTCTCCTTGCTGGCCGAATCTCCTTCAACCATTTTTGGTATGGAGAAGCCAAGATCTCATCACCATATCTTTCCTTTCATGGTTTGCAGATCTTAGCCACTACATTTTTTATGTTTTCTTGCCATCATTGTGATGGTCTTTTGGCGTGCCTTTCCTTCTTTTCGGTAGCTCAATATAGCTTCCATGGTTTGCTGGGTATTGTCCGAAAGAGAAGAAAGAAAGAATGAGAGAGAAGAAATAATTGGAAGAGAAGCAATTAAATGAAATAAGCAAATTAATTAAAGAGTTGCTTTTACTTCCCTGAGTAGCGTGTAGCTTTCAATGCCATCAATCATATCAATGACAATCTCTCTCATGTTTTCAATGCTAGCAAATTAAAATTTGAAATCCATCCCAAAGGAAGGAATGGAATCCGTTGGAGGCATGAAGCAATTTTGCTTCCTTTCATAATAAGTTTCGGATCAAGCATTGGAGTAACAATTATGGGCTTGTAGCAATAAAACTCATTCTGGCCCAATTGATTTCGGATCAAGTATGCATAACAATTTGGGCTTATGATAATGTTTGAATTCTGGCCCAAATAATCACAAATTGCTTCAGCCACTTAATATAGGAAACATTAAACAAGGTTGAATGGTTTTAAGCATATTGGGCTTGCAATAATTCTACTTTTATATTTGGCCCAATGATAAAATCTGCATCACAAAATTATTAATTAACATATGTTAAGTGAAAATCAAATTAATAATTTTGTAATTAATTATTTCAATAATGTTTGTTCATCATCAAAATAAATTTGAGTTTTCCAAACTCATCAATCTCCCCCTTGATGACAAACATTATTAAAATTGAAATGGAAAGAAATTAAAGATTAGAGTATAGAGTACTCCCTTTCAATATTTGTATTTCTCCCCCTTTCAAATTGTCACAAGGCTCCCCCTTAATATGTGCTATTTTACCAAGGGAAGTTCCAACCCGTAACAATTTTATCAAGCCTAAGGCAACAATTTTATTCAAAATATTCAATGTAAGATGTTGAATGGCTTGATTTATGAGCAGATTTGAATGATATACAAAACTCATTTGTTATCAATATTTTGATTATCTGCTCAATCATTACACACATCAGTTGAGTACAAAAAATTTCTGTTCAAATGATTTTCAAATATTTTTCAGTCAAGATATCAGAGCAATATAATTATGGTAAGACAAATACTTTGAATCACACATGATCATCTCAAAATATGGAAGCTGTTAGATTTTATTTACATATCGCAGCTTAAAGAAACTGCCAAAAATAAATTATCAAGCATGTTTACCAAGATGAATTAGAATATTCCTATTCCACTAGTAGCAAGCATATTCATCCAGATAAATCCATCATAAGAATACATGTTAACAACCAATTAACAACCAGACAGCCATATACTCAAAACAAATACCACACAATGATAATTTACCAAGCATTATTAAACATCAGGTGTATCCTTTTAACAAGGGTAATCATGAACTTTCAAAAAGAAAATTTCATCCCCTGTTTTTTCAGATTCAATTTTCAGCTCTTTCTCCCCCTTTTGTCATCAAAGGGGCACCTGCAAAAAGATTTAACATGAAAAATAGAGTATGCAAAATATAACCCAAAATATAACCCAAAAAGTGTCCACAAAGTATCACAGAGTTATGCTACTATCAGTATTCAACCCAACAAAAAGTATCAAATTGAGCCTAAGAGTGCCAATATCAAACAGTAAACATAAGTTTAATCATCAAAGAGATTAAAGTCAGATTCCTCGGTCCCTGCCTCACTACTAGGGGTGGCAAAACGGGTCGAGCCCGTCGGACCGATCCGCTAAACCCGCTAAAAAAGACGGGATTTATCATGGAAAACAGAGTATGCAAAATATAATCCAAAATATAATCCAAAGGTGTCCACAAAGTATCACAGAGTTATACTACTAGCAGTATCCAACCCAACAAAACAAAGTAACAAATTGAGGCTAAGTGTGCCAATATCAAACAGTAAACATAAGTTTAATCATCAGAGAGATTAAAGTTAGATTCCTCGGCCGCTGCCTCACTACCCACTTCATCCTCAAGGCTTTTCAGCATTAGACAGACCCTACCTTTGTATTTCTTTCAAGCCGATTCATTTTCATAGGCTAATTTGCGTGCCGACTTATGAAATTGCACCATGAGTTCTGACATGTTTGAAAATTCAGTGAGAATGTCTCTGATAGATTTGGTAGTCTTGGAGGATTCAGGCTGACTTCCAAAATCATCATCAGAAGCCACATATTTCTTTCCCTTTTTAACAGCGCCGCCTCCTTTTGTCATTGACACTTTGTTTTCTACATCTTCATTTGTTAAATCTACCTTAAAGTACTCAAAAATACACATGAGAAATATTCCATAAGGTAAATTAGCCTTTTTGGTACTCTTTACAGACTCCCACATATGTCTAATCATGAGATAACTAAATGAAATAGAAGATGAAGTAACAAGAGCAAAGATTATGAGACAATCAGATACTGTTACCCTGTTATGAGAGCCACTCTGTGGGGGTAAGAATGTGAGTTATGATGCGGTGCAGTAGTGAGTTGGTTGGTCCAAGAGCCTTATGGGTAGGGACAGTGCCATCTAGTCCAGATAGATTTTCACAGATATGTTGAAGAACTTGCTTGTATGTGACCCCAACGTGTGCATCCCATTTATCAGTCATGTATACCCTCGGTCCTTCATCCGTGTATTCAAGGACAGAGCCGATGGTCTCAGCATTCAGAGTGATATGCACACGCTTCACGTAGGAGTGAAGACTACCATCAATCAATCTCAGATTAGTATAAAATTGTCTTACCAACCCTGGGTAAACCATTTTGTGAATGAGGAGCAATGGGGACCATTTGAGATTGTTAAACAGAGGATGTAAATTGATCCCTTTGGCATCCAGAGAATCAAGATTCACCAAGTATGAGGGACACAGATGCCGCTTTTCCAAAACCTCCTGGTGGAATTCATAGAATGCACATGTAGAAAACCTTGAAGGATCAAAATGAGAATGTGGTTTATGAAATTTGTTCTTGAAATCCATTGATCCAAGGTTTGTGGGTTTCCTGGTCTCGTGAAACACGAAACCTTTGGTCTTCTGAGAGCTTTTTCCAGATGCATGTGGAGTGGACTTCTTCGGTGGTGATGGAGGGAGTGATGTATGAGATTCCTCTTCCTCTTCTTCCATGCTTGGTTCCTTGTTCTTGTCACTTTTCCTCCTTCCAGAAGATTTCTGGGCTATTACTTTGTGCCTCATTGGTTCGGATTTCTTGGTGGGGGTGAAGGAGAAGATGAAGAAGTGGAGTGAATGTGTATGTGTGTGTGCGTTTGGGGAGTGGAAGGCTTTTGAGAGAGACGAATTCTTTCGCTCTTTCTCGGTGCTGTCTTATTTTTCATTATGAAGAAGATGAATGGTGATGGAAGTTGAAGAGAAGGCCGAAGGGTGAGGTGAGTGGAGGGAGGTTAGAGGGACATTAAATGCTGATTGAAAAGAGATAGTGGAGGGAGTTAATGACCATCAAGGGCGCGGTTATTAACCAAGGAGGTTTAAAAAAAAACTAAAAAAGGAGTTTCCTTGAATCAAGGGATTAGTTGAAAGGAAAGATTTGATTTGACACCATGCTTCTTCCAACAAGATTTGATAAGACAACCAAGAGATTGTGATTTTAAAAAAATGAGAAACTAACAAAACGGTCAGATTGGGGTCAAGAAAATTTGGTGGGGCTCATGAGAATTAACTTTGGCGCTGACTCCTCCTTAATCACATCCATTCCAACACTTTTATTTTTATCTCGTCCATTCCTACGAGATAAAACTGAGCAAAATCAATATTTCATAAGTTATCAATAGAACGTAAATCAAACATTACCAAACTTTTTCTCAATGTGCAGAATCTGTCTTCATAGAGGGGTTTTGTAAAACTATCAGCAAGTTGGTCTTCAGATTTTACAAATTGAATATCAATAGTACCCTTTTGCACATGTTCTCTAATGAAATGATATTTTATCTCAATGTGCTTGGTTCTTGAGTGCAAAACATGATTTTTTGAAATATTAATAGCACTCATATTGTCACAAAATAATGGTATACTATTGATCTTTAATTTGTAATCTTCCAACTGCGTTTTTAACCAAATTAATTGTGAACAACATGCAGATGCGGAAATATATTCAGCTTCAGCTGTGGATAGAGCCACTGTGGCTTTCTTTTTGCTTGACCACATGTTGAGTGAGCTTCCAAGGAAGCAACACATGCCGGATGTACTCCGTCTATCCACCTTATCTCCCGCATAATCTGCATCACAAAATCCTACCGCACAAAAGTCATCAGATTTAGGATACCATAAGCCATAATCACTAGTCCCCTTAATGTATCTAATGATGCGCTTAATGGCCGAAAGATGGGATTCTTTTGGGTGAGATTGAAACCTTGAACATACACCCACACTTTGAACAATATCCGGTCTAGAGGAGGTAAGGTACATAAGTGAACCTATCATTCGTCTATACCTTGTTTCATCCACATCTTGGCCATCATCATCCTTTTCAAGTTTGGTGTTAGGATGCATTGGTGTTCCCATTGGTTTGGAACTTTCAAGGCCAAATTTTTTGATAAGTTCTTTTGCATACTTTCCTTGGTGAATAAAGGTACTACTAGGAGTTTGTTTAATTTGGAGGCCAAGAAAAAAAGTAAGCTCTCCTATTAAACTCATCTCAAACTCACTAGTCATGAGTTTTCCAAACTCTTCACACAAGGACTCATTGGCCGAACCAAATACAATGTCATCCACATAAACTTGAACTAGGAGAATATCATCATTAGATGCTTTAATGAATAAAGTTGTATCGGTGGTTCTCCTTTGAAATTGATTTTCCAACAAGAAGGCACTAAGCCTTTCATACCAAGCTCTTGGAGCTTGTCTAAGACCATAAAGAGCCTTAGATAGTTTAAAAACATGATTTGGGAAAGCTTTATGTTCAAAACCGGGGGGTTGTGCCACATACACTTCTCTATCAATAAAGCCATTAAGGAAAGCATATTTAACATCCATTTGAAACATTTTGAAACCTTTATGGGCAGCATAGGCAAGAAGCAACCTAATTGCTTCCATTCTAGCTACCGGAGCAAAAGACTCATCAAAATCTATACCCTCTTCTTGATCGTAACATTGGGCCACTAATCTAGCCTTGTTACGAACAACTTGTCCATCCTCACCAAGTTTATTTTTAAACACCCACTTAGTACTTGTAACTTTCTTACCATCCGGATGAGGTACTAGTGTCCAAACCTCATTCTTGTCGAATTGAGCAAGCTCTTTTTACATTGCTTTGACCCAAGATGGATCTTCAAGAGCTTGTTTGACATTGTTAGGCTCCATTTGTGACAAGAGGGCAAAATTGCTTGGTTCGGATTGCCTTTTGGTGGAGGATCTTGTTGTTACTCCATGAGAGGGATCACCAATTATAAAGTCATGAGGATAACCCCTCATAGACTTCCATTCTCTAGGCTTCCGAAGTGGTGTTGAGCTTTGATGAGTTTCTGGTGGTCTCACTATTTCAGTTTCTCGTGTCTGCTCAGGAGACAAAATGGAAATGTCTCCTTCAATATGACGAGACAAAACTGGACTGGCAGATTCCTCATTTTGAGCAGATTTGGAATTTTCTTTACTTGTTCCAGCTTCTTCACCATCTGAATCATTATCAACTTTCCCAATAGCAACTATTTTTTCTTTTGCATCATCACCGAAAGTGACAAGTCCTCCATCATATTCATCAAGCTTTATGAAGAAGGTTGTCTTTCCGGTCATATGCCTAGAGCATCCGCTATCCATATACCACATATTCTCCTTCCGTTTGGATGCTAGGCACACCTACAAGACAAGCTCAAGTGACCTTAGGTATCCAAATTTTCTTGGATCCTTTCATGTTAAACCATCTCTTATGTCCTAAGCCATTATAATAAAAAACAACCTTGTAAACTTTATCACCTATCATCCTTTCACCAAAAAAACATTGTATGGAAAAGTGTCCATTTCGGTTACATAGTCTACAAAATCTTGGAGGTGCTATTTCGTTAAAGCATCTTGGGTTTTGAAATCTTGTATCATTGAAAGATGAAGCAATATTTTCAAAATTAGATTTTTCAACAGATTTATGAAACCCTAAGCCAGCTTTATCATAAAGAGGTTTTTGGCTAGCCAAAATTTGATTCAGATTTTCAGAACTTTGTGTAAACTTGGCTAAGTCTTCTTTAAGCCTTTTGACCTCTTTAAGCAATTCTTCATTCCTTCTAAAACAATCAACATATGCAACAACCAAATGGTCACTTTCACAGCTCCTAAGTTGGGCTTTTAACTGCTTATTTTCTTCAACAAGATCACAAGCAGTTTTGGCCTCCCTTAGCTTTTCTTTTAAAAAACCATTTTCTGCTTTAAGGATGATAATTTGTTGTTCAAGTTCTTGATTATCCAGCAAAAAGCATCTTATTTTTTCAGAAAGATGATCTATCATAAGATGAAGAGATTCAGTGTCAGGGTTGGGAATAATTACCTGCTCAACAAGGTCAGCCATAAGGCATGGTTAAGACTTTGTTTCAGATTCCTCATCATCATCATCTGAGTCATTTTCTAAATCTTCCCATGAAGCCATCAGTCCCTTCTTCTTTCCTTTTTTTAGCTTCTCCTCCTTTTTTAACTTGGGACAATCAGATTTGAAATGTCCCATTTCCTTGCAGTTGTAACAAGTTACTTTGCTAAGGTCTTTCTTCATTTTTCTTGAGCTGCTGCCTTTGCCTTTGAGCTTTACCATTTTCCTGAATTTTTTGGCAAACAACACAAACTCATTTTTAGAAGAGTTATCACTGGATTCATCATCCAGAGGGTTAGTTACAGAAGAAAAGGCAATTCCTTTCTTTTTTGAATCTTTTTTTTTCAAATAAGTATTTTCAAAAGCAAGAAGGTTTCCTCTCAAGTCATCACATGTCATGGAATCTAAGCTACTGCTCTCAGAAATAATTAAAGCTTTTGTTTCCTATTCTTTTGTGAGACATCTCAACACTCTCCTCACAAGCACAAAATCAGGATACGTAATTCCCAGAGCATCTAAGCCAACAATGATGATATTGAATCGTTCAAACAGTTCATCAATGGACTCTCCTTCCTTCATTGCAAATATTTCATACTCTTTGTTCAACATATCTGTCCGAGTCTTCTTTACAATGGTGGTTCCTTCATGAGTGATTTGCAGTTTGTCCCAGATTTCCTTTGTCGTTGTGCATCGTGATACCCGTCGGTATTTCTCGAAGCTGATAGCACAGTTGAGTAAGTTGACAGCCTTGGCATTTAGTTCCACCTTCTTCCTATCTTCCTCGGTCCAGCTTGCTTCTGGTTTAAGAGTGACTACTCCTTCAGCACTTGTTTTAGTTGGAAATTGAGGACCTTCCAGGATGATCTTCCATAGTCTATAGTCTACTGCTTGCACAAAGATCTTCATTCTTTCTTTCCAATAGGTATAATTTTTCCCATTGAAAAGAGGCGGTCTGTTACTTGATTGTCCTTCTGTAAGGTTGTAGGACACCAGATTAGAGCCACTGCTTTCTGCCATTTGGATCTTTTCTCCAAGTTGCAAAGTTTGATCTCTTTGAGACCAAGTTTTGATACCAATTGATGGTTTTCAGTGGCTAAGAGAAGGGGGTTGAATCTTAGCCCTCTTTTTTTGCTCAGTAACACTTGCTGGTCTTTGAAATAACTTCAGTAGACTTTTTGATTTTTGTCTCGTCCCTAGCCACGAGACTTTTATTTTTGTTTCGTCACTTGGCACGAGACTTTTATTTTTGTCTCATCACTTGGCACGAGATATTTTTCAGTTCTAGCTCCTGTGCAGTAGAAACAGAAATGGAGTAGAGAAGAGAGAAAATTACACCCAGATATATCCTGGTTCAGCTACTAAGTGTAGTGCAGCCTACATCCAGTCTCCATCACAACCATGATGGAATTTCACTATAATCTTCTTGATTACAGACTGTAAAGTGCTAACCCAACTTACAAGGAGATTCCCACAGAATCATGAAACACAATATAGATGTACAAAAGAACTCTAAGGACATCTATGGCTTTTTTCTTTTAATTTTGCACTCTCTGCCTTTTTCCGCTCTATGGTTTTTTCATACAAACCTCACTGTTTGCCTTTTTCCATGAGACTTAAGACATGACAAAATTAAACAGAAAAAATTACAAAACAGAATACATTGAAGGAGAAGAGAAATCTGTTAGCTCAGGTAGCTCTGAGAACTCTGTGCCGTGCACTCTCACACTTTCTCCTTGCTCCAAACCGTGGCTGTTCTCCCTTTTTATAGAAGAGGGAAGCCTCCACATTTGAAGCCAAAAACCAAGCCAACTTCTTCTTCTCCAAGAATTAGAACCGGTTCGGCCAGAGAGAGAGAAGAGATAATCCATGCAAAATCCAACATGCAATTACCTCTAGTCCTTCCTTGGCCATCACTCTTCATCAATCCGAGCACTCCATCCTTGGCTTGCTCTCCAAGATGGATTTTTGGCCCTTGATGCTTCATGATGATGATGGCTTTTTCTTCTCCACTTTTGCTTCCTCTCTCACGTAGCCACCCTAGCTACCTTCTGTGATGAGTGAACCCAAAAGCAGTGACAAGCCATCCCTCCAAGGATCTTCTCCTTGCTAGCCGAATCTCCTTCAACCATTTTTGGTATGGAGAAGCCAAGATCTCATCACCATATCTTTCCTTTCATGGTTGCAAATCTTAGCCACTACATTTTTTATGTTTTCTTGCCATCATTGTGATGGTCTTTTGGCGTGCCTTTCCTTCTTTTTGGTAGCTCAATGTAGCTTCCATGGTTTGCTGGGTATTGTCCGAAAGAGAAGAAAGAAAGAATGAGAGAGAAGAAATAATTGGAAGAGAAGCAATTAAATGAAATAAGCAAATTAATTAAAGAGTTGCTTTTACTTCCCTGAGTAGCGTGTAGCTTTCAATGCCATCAATCATATCAATGACAATCTCTCTCATGTTTCCAATGCTAGCAAATTAAAATTTGAAATCCATCCCAAAGGAAGGAATGGAATCCGTTGGAGGCATGAAGCAATTTTGCTTCCTTTCATAATAAGTTTCGGATCAAGCATTGGAGCAACAATTATGGGCTTGTAGCAATAAAACTAATTCTGGCCCAATTGATTTCGGATAAAGTATGCATAACAATTTGGGCTTATGATAATGTTTGAATTCTGGCCCAAATAATCACAAATTGCTTCAGCCACTTAATATAGGAAACATTAAACAAGGCTGAATGGTTTTAAGCATATTGGGCTTGCAATAATTCTGCTTTTATATTCGGCCCAATGATAAAACCTGCATCACAAAATTATTAATTAACATATGTTAAGTGAAAATCAAATTAATAATTTTGTAATTAATTATTTCAATAATGTTTGTTCATCATCAAAATAAATTTGAGTTTTCCAAACTCATTAACAAGTTACTACTGTTCTAAAAATTCTGCAGTAAAAATCAGATTCCACAACCATAACTCAAAAATTTACCATAAATCATATACTTAACAAAAAGGACTTAAATTCACCAGTCCAGTTCCTTATATTCCCAAGCTTAATCCAAACTTGGTCTCACACAATTCCGATCATCACATAATTAGTTATAGTTTTTCAAAGTTACCGATTTTCAACAACGAATTTCATCCTAGTTTGAAAATCACAACTAATTCTCCAGTTAATTCAAACTTCTCAAACTTGAATTCCAACAACGAATTTCATCCTAGTTTACTTAGCTTTTACTCTCTTATCATTTCGATTACTGTTGAATATCTAATTTACTTCCAAAGTTTCCATTTAATTTCAAAACTCAGATTCTCAGCAATCAATTCAATATTTCAAGATTCAGTCCTCCAAATATTCTCTAAATCCAACTGCAATCAATCACCAACTAAGTCCATTACAAAAATCATATGACCAGCTTAATAACAATAATTTCAATTTAATCCATCAAAATACAGAATTCACAACAATCTCTCATCAAACAATTCATAAACCACGCATAATCATTTTCACAAAATCAACAAATTCAATCAAAGTTCCAACCAAAATCTCAATCATTCCGATCACAATCTCAGCCACAATTCAACCTTCATATAATCAATCAATCACTCACAACTATTATACCTATTTGCCGTTACCCAATAAACTTTGTGGGCATTCTTAAATTAAAACCGTTTAAGTTAAACCCCTACCTCGATTTAGTCGAAGCCGTACGAATTAATCGTGATAAGTCTTTATTTTGAATTTTGCAGCAGCAGCGATGGTAATTCTGTCGCAACCGGGGACATATATAGCCGCATTAGTTTGAACAGCGAAAGCGTCAACTCCAATTACGCTTGCAGCAATAACAATTTTAACAGCTCCAGCATAACAGCACAGTACTAAAACAGGGATGCACAATACTAAAACAGGGATATTGGGTATCATAATTAAAATAAGAATTTAACAGAGAAATAAGATGCCAAACAGAACAAGAGCGAGAGCGTTACAGGGTTATGAATAGAGGTTTAATGTCAAAACGGAGAGGATGGTGTAGTGGCTTCTCTCCCTTGGTGACAAGTCTCAGCTGTAACGATTCCAATAAATCCAACAGAGCCAAGAACATCAAGGGCAATTACAGGGTGTTACAGAACAATAAGAGTTCAGAAATGGTGGTGATTATGGTAGCTAGGCACGATTAACTCACCATAAACGACAGCAGCGGCCAGGAACTCCGGCGACGGCGGCGTTGAAACTCAGAGATGCGAGCTTGGGATCCATGGACGGGACGGCAACTCCTCCCTGTTACCTCCATCGCGTCTCTCTCTCTCGACGCCTCTCCCTCATTCCTGTTCAATCGGCACCAGCGGACTCCACCCACGGCAATGGCGACGTCTCGGGCAGCAGTGACGGCACATGGCAACGCGCGACAGTGGCGATGGTCCTATCTCATCTCGGTCGCGAGCTTCCTTCTCTGTCTTGGGATTCTTAGTGAGGCGGTAATGACACATAGCAGCGGCGCGTCCCCCTCTCCTTTCTCCGTGTGCAATGGCGCCTTCCTCTCCCTTGCGCTATTTTTCCCGTCCTTCCTTCTCCCCTTTCGAGTTCCCCCCTTCTCTCATTTCTTTCCTTTCCTGAACGTATGTGCGTTGTGTTTGATTTAGGGATTGGGGAATTGGGGTTTTATTTAGGAATTTTAGAGTTAGGGTTAATTATATACGAGTAATATAACAATTTTACAAAATATTTATGATAGAATAACAATTTAGAATTTGAATATAATATAAAGATTACTTTTAAAACGTATAAGATTTTATCTATCAATTTATTAACGAGCTCAAATAATTATTTCTAATTTAAATTATAAAGTAAACGTAGTAATCGCATTTTATAAAATATGGTTAAACTCAAAATATCAATACTTAAATTAAAGTATATGACCTTTCATTATTTTTTCATTATTTTTTCATCATAAATTTAATTTCAATTTATATAAGATAACTAGTTATAATGAAAATTGTGCACAAATACTAATTGACTTAAAATTAAAGTATTTATTAAAATTAATTTAATCATTCTTAATAAATTAATCTCTAAGAGTTCAAACTAATAAAATAAGTCACAATTTATTCATAATAGGAGTTACTTAAATTAAAATGTACAATCCTTTCTTATTTTTCAACTACTAAGAATATGCAATATACTCAATTATAATAAAATTGCTTAAGAATCTTAATTGGTCAAAAATAAAATTATCTCCGAATCTATTTAATTATTTTTAATAAAGTAATTTCTAAAATTACAAAGTTTAAACTTAATAAGATAAAATCACAATATATTCATAATTAGATTTTCAAAAAATGCGGGATGTTACAGTAGACGACGCAACAGAGTGTTCGTGGAGTGAGGCTTGAGGGGGTGGGGACTTAGAGTTTTTTACTGCACTACTCTATTACTTTTTACACCCCTGCTTTTAGTATTTTGGTTTTTTTTCTTTTATATTTATTTACTTTTGTATGCTTTCACAAATTAATTTTTAATTAACATTAAAAATCTTATTATGAATAAAAATTAATGAATATGAACAATATGTAAAAAATTTTAATTTTTGAAACAAAATAAAATTATTTTAAAAAGAATATATACACAATTTTTTTATTCCTAAAGTGTTTAATATCTTAAAAAAATTGTTATAAAATATATTTATATTTTGTGAAAAATAATTAACTTGTTACAAACAATATTAAATTTTGTGATAAATTAATTTTTTGTTACAAAACAATTGGGGTTTTTGAAACAAAAAGTTGTTTTGTTACAAAATATTTTAAATTTTTGCAACTTGTTTTTTTTTGTTACAAAATATTACAATATTTTGTAACAAAACACCATCTCGTTACAAAAACTAACATAATTTGTAAAAAAAAAAAACAGGTTGTTACAAAATATTATCATGTTTTGTAACAACTTGTTTCCTTTGTTACAAAATATTATTCTTTTGTAACAATCACTAATTATTATTACAAAATACTATTTTTTGTAACAATTTTAAATTTGATACAAATTTTTTGTTACAAATGTTCCATTTTCTTGTAGTAAAATTGCAAGGAAAACTAAATCAAGGCAACAATTAAACCTAAATCTAATAGAAATCTAATCTAATCTACCCTAATTCTAGAGAGAAGAGAGAGCTTCTCTCTCTAGAATATGACCTAAAGAATGATTCTATTCTACTCCTAATTGCTCTCCCTTATTTCCTCTTGAATTCTGCTTGAAATAGCTTCAGAAATGAGTTGGATTGGGTTTTGGAGGCTTAGAATTCGCCCCTAGCGTATAGCATTAAATGAGGTCACGTGTTGGGTGTCACGCGTATGCCTCGCATGGCAGATTTTCAAACTTCATTTCTTCATGAATTCTCTACTTTTACATACTTTTTCTTCATTCCTTCAATCCAATCTTTGCCTTATAAACCTGGAATCACTCAACAAACATATCAAGGTATCGAATGGAATTAAAGTGAATTAAATTTAGCAATTTTAAGGCCTAAAAAGCATGTTTTCACTCTTAAGCACAATTTAGGAGAAATTCACAAAACCATACTATTTCATTGAATAAATGTGAGAAAATTTGATAAAATCTACTAAATTCAACACAAGATAAACCCTAAAAATAGGGTTTATCACCAGCTTGGAACTCAGTTAGACCTATTGAATTATGTATATCTCTGGCCCCAAATTTGGATTCTACATTCGAAAACCCCCTGCTATGTCATAACCTCCAAGTCTAAAGTCGAAAAGTGTGAGGGGTATTGCTGAATTTTCGAACTCGATGTTACACCACCCCCGACTGGAATACTCCTCCATAGATCATTGTTGCTATCCTCATCAATCATGGTGGGCTCCACATTATCGTCATCCCGCAGTACATCTTTGATGGCATCTGGTTCTCCACCCTCCCCTGAAACCGGGATCATAAAAGGAATACCCACTATCACAATAGCAAGCTGACCGAAAGATCGAATATCATCTATTTGTCCATCGCCATCGCGCTTTAGATCAGCTGTGAAGGACGGAGATGTCACCAAAACTTTCCCAGGTGCAATGACAAGCACATAGATGAAGAGGCACCAACAGACATTGAACTAGAGGCTCCTGACATGACTACAGATTAAGGATTCTGATTCGATCCTCCTGATCTACAGACCACATCTCCAAGCTTGGCTAATATCTCATGGGTCCTCACATCAGAAAATTGATGACGATAGTGAAATAAAACTTGCAAATCTTCGTCACTGTCTATTACAAATGAGTTGCACTTCACACCATCTCAAACAATAAAAATTAGAATTCTATAAAATGACTTTTTCACATGTTTCATGCTATGCAGTTCTACTTTTTGGATTATAGTACTCAAAAAATAAAAAAAAAACTCGTAGAAGGATTGGTAAAGACGTTCAATGGATCCTTATCTGTAAAAATTTTATTTCCTCTTGCATTTTTTCTTAATGGTCCCTCTGTAGTGCATAAGAACTAAAAAACTATCCTCACTAGTCATTGTGAATGCCAGTATAATGAAATTCAATGTTCTACTCATATTTACATACCTTAGACTCGTACCCTAAATCGAATTATCTGAACTCGATTTGTTTTGGCTCATCGTGTTAAATAAATCAAATCTATTAGACTTGATTTACTTGGTTTTAGTAATATGTAGTAAATCGAAACAAATAGTTTTGAATTACCTCACTAAAGTTCATTCTCTTGTAATCGAATCTGCTTCATTCGATTTACTACTCATGCATGTAAATCTAATTTGTTTCATTCAATTTACATAGAGGAACCTTAAATCGATTTTTTTTGTGACTGTAACTAAAAGAGAAAAAGAAGAGGCAAATGGAACATGGAACAAGAACCCTAAAATAACTAAGGCATCATATCCTGAAGAAGAAGTAATTGAAGACCCTCCCACAGCACCAGCCATTCAGCATGGTAAACACCTTCCTTGATAGCATGATTCGCCAAGGAGTCAGCTAAACAATTCGCCATTCTCTGAATCAACACCAGCTTTGTCCTCCACGAACGTCGAGTAATGTCATGAATCTTCTCAAGTAAGAAACTTACCTCACTGCTAGTATGAGCAGAAAAATCTCTCAATAAAAGGAAAGCCTCAAGGCAATCAGTCTCGCAACAAACATCTTTAAAATCAGCCTCCCAAGCCAACAATAATCCTCTCCAAATAGCAAATAATTCACCTTGAAGAATACTGGAAGGGAGAATAATACCAGCACAACCTGTCTACACACTATTCCAATCTTGGATAACACAACTGAAGCCAATAGCACCATCAGCATCAAGTTTTCCAGCATCACAATTGACCGTGATAGAGCCATGGGCAGGGGGGACTTAGTTCAGAATCAAAGGAGACATGCAGGAAGCTTGTTGCAAGGTAAAAATCTTGTGTAACTCATTCTCAGAGGCATAGATTAGAGCAACCACTTTACCCGGAGTCCAAGGATCCAAAGGATTAAAAATAGCATTGTTTCTCTCCCTTCATATCCACCAAAGAGTAGAGAAGAAGCGATAAGCATTACGATTCTTATCTCTCAAAATCCAAGGTAAAAAATCAAGGTTCACCTGATCATAATTCAACCTTTGCCAAATATCGTGAGACATAGGATAATCACGAAGGTAGTGAAGCACAGTTTCAGAATTAGAATTGCACCGAGGACAAATATCTCCGAAAAAGAAAGGAAGTAATAGGTAACGCTTGATGGAGAGAAAGCCATACTAACAACTTATACCTAGGGCTGTCAAACGGGCTAGCCCGGCCCAATTAGGCGCAGCCCGTTAATCCCGCGGGTTAAATAGGCTAGCCCGTTTAAGCCCGCTTTATTCGTGGGCTATAATTTTTTTCGTCCGGACCGTTTATGGTCAGCCCGATGGGTTAAACGGGCTAGCCCGTTTATTCTTTTATTTTATTTTTTGAAAAATATTTTGACAAAAAATACCACTTTTAGGTCAAAAACCTTTAAAAATATATATATATTTTTTAGTTGATGGGTCAAATTTTTGGGTCGGATCGGGAGAAATATCGGCTAAAAAAGTGCTATTTTTTTGAAAAAAATGTAAAAAAATAAACGGGCCATCCGTTTAGCCCGCGGGTTAGCCCGTTTAACCCGTCATTTTTTTTGGGTTAATCGGGCTCAGTCTGTTTAACCCGAAATTTAAATGGGCTTTATTTTAGAGGTAAAGCTCGCCCATTTAAATGGATAAACGGGCTGGTCCGATGGGTTTAATCCATTTTGATGGTCCTACTTATACCTTTCAGGAACCTCCAGGCGCCAAAGCCACAACCAATTGCTTTGATAATCCCAATTTAAGTTCCTCTTGCACACCTGATAATAGCCCCATTTTGAGGTGTAAACCTTTGAAGAGGATGCATTCCAAAACCAACCAGTGCTACTTCCAACTTGAAGGTCCAGAAATTATGGTGCAAACCCGATTCAAATTCCAAGTACCATTCTTCCATAAATCCTGAAGTCTTAGCTCAATATCCGAGATGTGGACATAGGGAAGAACGTCTACAAGGGCCTTTCAAATCTCCAATCATCATACCAGAACGATTGGTGAGGAGGACCAGTACTCTAGGAATAGCCATCTTGCAAGACTTGGAAGGCTTTATAAATACCCTTCCAAGAAGGGGAAGCATTATTAGAACAAGGGAGAGTTTTTACCTCCCTATTCGAAAGGTATTTATGTGTGACAAGTTGAACCCAAAGTTTCTCCGGTGAGTTGTGAAGGTGCCAAATGAGCTTACCTAAAAGGGCAATATTAGACCATCGAGGATCCCTCACTCCAAGACAACCATATTTTTTAAGGGTGATTATCGGCTTCCAATTAACAAAACTCATCCCTCTTCCATCAACCTGCCCTTTCCAGAAGAATATGCGCATCATGGAAGAGATGTCATTATGAATACCCACTGGAAAGAGAGACACTTGCATGTTATAAATAGGGATAGATGAGGCCACTGAGTTGATGAGACACAATCTACCTGCTTTGTTAAGGATCCTACCTTTCCAGCCAGCAAGATGCCCTCTAATCTTATTCAGGATATTATTAAAAGTAACCTTGGTCATCCTCGAGTGACTCAAATTCACACCAAGATATTGCCCCAAGTCTTGGGTGAACTGGATGGAAGATACCCCAGTGAACAAATCTTTTCTTCTATTGCTGACATTCTTGGAACACAAAGCTTTAGACTTTTCAAGGTTGATATTTGTTCATACCCTGGGTCGAGCTATCCAACCCGGGATATTTAGCAACAAAACGACCGACCTCTTCAGGTCAGACTATCCGACCTCTTCTCAAAGAGCTCAGCCAAATCGCCAGGAAAGCCCAATAAAGGGCCCGAATAGAGGAACACGACCCAAATCCAAAGGCAGCCCAAGCCTATAGAGATAAGGGCGGTTCCCTTGAAGATAAGATGGCCTCACCCAAAGATAAGATAAGATGAAGATAACTTACTTATCTTATCTAAAAAAGTCACTCCACACCATTATAAATACACTAGAGCACCCAGGTATAACTCATACTCTAATTCTACTAAAAACCTGCTTAATACCCTTGTTAACTTAAGCATTGGAGTCCCTTGCAGGTACCCCCCACCCTCCGGTAACGAAGGATCAGCAGTGTAGCCAAGCTCAACAAGTCGGATACGATAGCTCCGGCCTCCACTCACAGTCGGACCCGTCATCTCCGATCAGCATATAAGATCTCATCCGAGATCGGCCTACAGTTTCAGGTAACCCTCGGAACAATCTTCATGCCCGAAGCTTTACAAAAGTTGCTAAGAGTGTTCATCACAACTTGCACTTGAGCTTTTTGCTTTACAAAACAATAGCAGATCATCAGCGAACATAAAAGTGCAATATTCCCAGGCCACCTCTAGAAATAGCTACCGGATCCCAACACCCATTGTCTACCGAGTCGTAGAAGTACTTAGAAAGGGCTACTACAGACTGTCCGAACTCGATGGGCAAGAGCTTCCTAGGTCATGGCACACTTGCAACCTAAGAAGGTACTATAGTTAGGGATGGTAAAGGATCTTAGGATAAGGCGCACTTTTTTTCCTGAAAAAGTTTTTTAATGAGGCGCCAAGCCAAGACTTACAAACTGCCAACTTAAAAGGATAAAACTCCCGCATGTATATATTTGCATTTTCTTTTGAATAAAATCTGTTTAGATCTTCTACAAATTCTCAAGCCACATTAATCTGAAACATTCATCGTCCGATTATAAAGCTATAGATCGGCAGAAAGTGAAAATCAAATTCACTACACGATCACGATAAAGACCAACAGAGATGAAAACCAAATTCATTAAAAGGTCGACCAAATGAGGATTAAACCCAATTTCTACAAAATCGGCAAAGATGAAAACAGAATAATGCAAGAAGTTATCGAAAGTGATCCATAGAAAGGACCTGACGAGGTCTTAATAAAATGGATTGCTAAAAAATAACTTAAAGACTGGCCAACGTAAAAAAGTCAGACCAGTCGCAATAACCAAAGTTATAAGTAAATCCCTGGAAAGAGGTCTGACCAATCTTATAAAAGAGGATTACTATAACTTAGAAGGGTCCGACATGAAGAAGTCGGCCCAAAACATAAAGTTATAAAAGTAATCCCTAAAAGAGACCTGAACAAAGTCCAAGAAAGAGGATTTCTAAAAATAACTTAGAAGGAACCAACACAAGGAAGTCGGTTCCAAAATCAACAAGTTATAAAAAATAACCCCTGAAAGAGACTTGATGAGGGTCCGAGAAAGAGGGTTACTAGAAATAACTTAGGTAAGAATGACATAAAGAAGTCGGCCTCCCCCAAACAAGTTACAAGAGTAATTCCTAAAATAAGACCTAACAAGGTCCAAAAGAAAGGATTACTAGAAGTAACTGAAATGACAAAGACGGCTTTCCAAAAACCTTAACGTTATAAAGGTAATTACTAACGGAGACCTCACAAAGGTCCCAACAAATAGGGTTATTAGAAATGACTTCAAGCCAACATAAGGAAGCCGACATACAAGTTGGATCCAAGCAACTACAACCTCAGAGGAATCAAGCCACAAGTATAAAGGCAATCTAAAGAGGTCAACAAAGCTCCAACACTCCAAAAAGTCTAAAAAAGATACCAAGACAGATGCAAACAGACATGACATGAAAAGCATAAAGTTATAATAATAACAAGCTCAAGAGGCTACCAAAATCAGCCCCAAGAACCTGGAAACTATTTTGTTTTTCAAAAAAAGAGTTGCTAAACAAGCAAACTAAAAGAGTGTCAACAGTCAGCAAACATCATAAAGAGTTTAAAAGCCCACAAGCTGGGCTATCGACACAAACATTTAGAAAACTATTTACCCGAAGGCTTCTCGGCAACATCAACACGGGGTGAAGGAGGGCGAGTCCGAAGAGGCACTGCATCCACTGTCCCATCATCCCTATTCAAGATTTGGCAATCAGGATCTGATTCAGGATGAACGACCTCAGAAGAAGGAGCTGAAGAAGTCGGCATAACAAAAGCTTTGGTCGCAGGCACAGAGGGAGGCTCAACATCGTCATGATCAGGGTCGTCAGGGATAATCTTGCTATCCTTTACAAAATTATCCAGACTGAATAGAGCAAGGTCGACCTCGGGGGCAAGAACCCAAACCTGCTCCTTCAGGTTCTCATAAGCAGCATTTACGCTGCCTATAAGGTGACCCTGGAGCTCGGCATAATCAACCCGGGCAGACTCCAACTCCTCCCTAAGACGCATCACTTCCCTGTAGGTCGTGACATAGCTGTCCTTGTGCCTCAAGGCCGTGTCTTCAGCCAACCTCACAGAAGCCGCCAAGGCAACAGAACTAGCCTTTTCGACCTCCAACTCCTTCTCCAGCTTGGTCACCTTCACTTGGAGTTCCTCTTTCAAACCCTTCATCCGGTCGAACTCATGCTTAGCCTCCTCCATGGAGGCTTTGGTGGCATGAAGAGGAAGATCTTGGGCAGTTCGGTACAGGGCAGCTCCCATATGCGCCATCTTAATACTACTCCGAGTTATAAAATCTAAGTGGCGAAGGAGAGATACATCATCCATAGGGAGGGCACCATAAGGACCGATCTGTTGGTCGATAAAGCCAACAACGTCAAAATCAGGCGCATCCAGATTGAAGGGCTCGACAGTTCGGGGTCTTTTGGAAGGAGGAACGACCGGAGGGTAAGAAACAGCAGCAGAAGACTGCGGAGGATCAATTACACGGACTCGAGGAGTAGGGATCATTCTCCTCGGTTCGGGCGAGCTCGGCACAGATGGCTTCGATGGAACCTGAGAGGACCCTTCCCCATCCGCCCTGGTCGAGATGTTCTGGGCCGCAGTAGCCTTTCTCACTTTCTTGAAAGCCTTCATCAATTCATTATTCTTGGCCATCTCTGAAAAATGAAGAACAAACAGCTTTACAAACCAGAAAAAGAAGAAGGCAGCAAAGAAAAAACAAGAAACAAAAGACATCAAGTAAATACCCAATACAGTTCGGACAAGGGATGGATCCCCCAAAGATTTTTCAGTGTCCAAATGAGGAGGTTCCCCCCAAATGTCCTCCAAAACAGTTACAAAGGCCTGCTCGACCTTGTCCAACATCTCCCGGTGTATCGGGATACCACTACGTTCTTCTGCCACTCTAAAGGAAAGCGGGGTTCGTTATTCTCATCCAGAAAGAAAGGTCGAGCTCCTTCAACAGCCCGGACCTTAAAGAAGTAATTCTTAAAATCCTGAAAGGATTCATCATACATAGAAAAAACTTTGTGTCCCTGGACAGACCTAAAAGAAATCCAAGAAGCCTTTTTCTTGGTAGTCCCAGGCTTGGTCAACACAAAAAGATACAAAAAGAGAGTTTAAGAAGGAGTAACAGCAAATTCTCGACAAACCAACTGAAAAATCTTGATAAAACCCCAAGAATTTGGGTGAAGCTGAGAAGGGGCAACGTTACAGGACCATAACAGGTCAGTTTTAAAAGAAGTAAAGGGAAGGGTGATGTTCATTTGGCTAAAAAAGAAATCATACGCATAGAAAAAGGAACACTCCTCCTGAGTCAGGACAGGGAAGCAAACCCTATCGTCAGAATCAGGTGCTACCAACTCGTAATTGTTCTCCTGATCTTCATTGCTATAAATTCGGTGATGTTTTCTAAGATCTACGCAAAATTCAGAATTGGCTAAGGAAACACACAGCAACACAAGGGAGTCTAACCAATCAGACATCCCCTCAGGAACCTTAGAAGACGCCTCGACAATATTTTTGTGAGAAGACATGGCCAACTAGTCTTACAAACAAGAAAAGAAGATTGGATTACTAAAAAACATCTCAAACGAAACCAAAACAAATCAGCCAACATAACCCAGCGCAGTACAAGCAACAAAAGGAAACCACAGGACCCACATTAAAAATATCCAGGGGCATCCTTTGGAGACAGTTAACAGGACAAGGATTTAGGAAAACCTACAAGCTCACATCTCGACACATCCTAACAGGAAAACAATAAACCCCGTTTTTGTTCTACAACTAAAGCGACATTTTGAGAAGAAGACTACAAGCCACAAATCAAATAAAACCATCAAAATAAACTACCTCCCAGGCTCACCATCCCAGTTCGATTAACAAATGAAGCTACCAAGCAACAAAATGTATCAAGAAGAAATCATCGAAGACGCAACCCTTTTTCAGAGAAATAAAATCCCCCCAAACAAACAAAGAAAATCAAAACAAGCATCGTTATCTTCTACAAAGTTCAGAAGCAAGGAAAGCTATCAACAGGGCAAAAATCAAGGGGCAATCTTTTTAGCAAAACTCAAGCAGTAAAGAACAACTAGAATCAAGCAGCAAAAACATGCAAAGCCCTAAAAAACCTCAACAGAAATACCAGGAGTATGCATAAAGACGAAAAGGAAGCCAGAAAAAATACATCACAGTAACAAGCAAACACAAGACTATAAAAAGGTTCAAGCTTTCCAACATACATTCAGTCAGAATCAAAGCTTTACCCGAAAAAATGATGAGAACAATGAAAAGAAGAACCAACCTGAAGAAAGGAAGAAGCTTCGAAGAAGATTGAAGGCGGAGAGACAGAATCGCCTTTCGAGCAAAGAAAGACACCAAGAAATCACCAGATGACGTCGTAGGGAAGAAATGCAAAAACCGTAAACTTCAGGAAACAGAAAGAGAGAAAGAAAAGGGAAGTTACGGAGAAGAGAAACCATTTTTTCTGAGTGTGAAATTCAAAATAGAGAGGCTAAGAGAAATGGGGCAATTAAAAACCAATTAATGAGGGTATTAAAACCCTCGCATATTCCCAAGGCTAAGAGCGCTAATGCAAAAGCACGCGCTTTTAAGAAGAAGCTAAAGAAAACGTTCCATATTCAAAAAGGAGGACGCTACAAAGATGAAATCGACAAAGATGCTCGAGTTCGGCTTCACCAAAGAAAGATCGAAGTCCTAAAACTAAGACTCGACCTCAAAAAGAAAGACCGAGCTCGAGCAGGGGCACTGTTCATACCCTAGGTCGAGCTATCCGACCCGGGATGTTTAGCGACAAAGCGACCGACCTCTTCAGGTCAGACTATCCGACCTCTTCTCAAAGAGCTTGGCCAAATCACCAGGAAAGCCCAATAAAGGGTCCAAATAGAGGAACACGACCCAAATCCAAAGGCAGCCCAAGCCTATAGAGATAAGGGCGGTTCCCTTAAAGATAAGATGACTTCACCCAAAGATAAGATAAGATGAAGATAACTAACTTATCTTATCTAAAAAGGTCACTCCACACCATTATAAATACACTGGAGCACCCAGGTATAACTCATACTCTAATTCTACTAAAAACCTGCTTAATACCCTTGCTAACTTAAGCATTGGAGTCCCTTGCAGGTGCCCCCCACCCTCCGGTGATGAAGGATCAGCAGTGTAGCCAAGCTCAACAAGTCGGATACGATAGCTCCGGCCTCCACTCACAGTCGGACCCGTCATCTCCGATCAGCACATAAGATCTCATCTGAGATTGGCCTACAGTTTCAGGTAACCCTCGAAACAATCTTCATGCTTGAAGCTTTAAAAAAGTTGCTAAGAGTGTTCATCACAACTTGCACTTGAGCTTTTTTTGCTTTACAAAACAATAGCAGATCATCAGCGAACATAAAAGTGCGATATTCCCGAGCCACCTCTAGAAATAGCTACCGGATCCCAACACCCATTGTCCACTAAGTTCGAAATATAACAGGCAAGCCGCTCCATGCAAATGATAAATAAATATGGAGATATGGGGTCACCCTGATAGAGCCCTCTGTTAGGAGAAAAAATGTCGAGTCTAGAACCATTCCAAATGATGGATAGAGAAGAAGCTTTGACACAAGACATAATAAGCCTGACCGAGGGGGAGGGAAAACCAAAACTCATCAGGGAATGCTCAAGAAACCCTCAGTCAACTCTATCGTATGCTTTTCCTAAATCAATCTTAAAGGCTAGCATACCTTTTTTGACTTTGTATGCTTTATAAAATGCAACACTTCTTGGGCAATAATGATATTATCCGGAGTGCCCCTTTCCGAGATAAAACCACCCTGGAGGGGGCTGATGATCTCTTCCAAGAAGGGTCGTAAGCGATTAACCAACACCTCTATAATGACTTTGTACACCACATTACATAGGCTAATGGGCTTGAAATCCTTCATAAACGTTGGCGCTTCTATCTTAGGAATCAAAATAGTGAGAGTCTTAATAAGTTTCGAGTTAAGGTACCCAACTGTAAAGGCCATTCTAACCAAATGCTAGACATCTGCTCTAATAATATTCTAATATTCCTTGAAAAAATAAGCTTGAAAGCGATCTGGCCCTGGAGCCTTAAAGGAGCTCATGCCAAAGACAGCTGCTTTGACCCCGGAGAAAGAAGCTGGAGCAGTGAGATTCTCACAGACATTCGGGCTAAGAGTTAGAAGAGGGATATCACCCATGCAGTCCAAATCAATATCTTCCACAGAGCAAAAAAGGTTCTTGAAAAAAGAAACAGCTTCAGCTTGAAGAACAGAAGAGTCAGAAGACCACATACCATCACCCACAAACATCCCTTTAATTTTGTTGTTCTTCCTCTTAATCACTGATTGCAAGTGAAAAATTTTTCTATTACGGTCTCCAAATTTATCCCATTGCTTCCGAGATTTCTGAAACTAAAAAAGTTCTTCTTACAGGAAAATTCAATTATAGTCATCATTAAGCTCCTTTTCTTTAACCCTT
>NC_029792.2:7919757-7926345 GCF_000816755.2 Arachis ipaensis
CTAATATGTCTCTCAAAATCCTTGTTCTTAGCAAAGATATTACCGAATACCTTCGAATTAAATTCCAAAGAATCATCCTGAACATGTTGCAGCTTGGAGGAAAAGCAAGAAGACTCGGGATGCCAAGCTTCCTTAACAACATTCCTATACATGGGATGGGTTGACCAAGCTACTTGAAATATAAAGGGACGATTTGCTTTGTTTTGAGGGCAGCCATTACATCAAATAAGAATCGGGCAGTGGTCAGAGTAAAGTCTATTAAGAATCTCTGAATAAGCCTCAGGAAAAAATCTAGCCATTCCGCATTGTGCAAGACATGATCAAGCTTCTTAGTAATGTCTTTATGGTGTTGAATACGTCTATACCAGAAAAACCTCCCGTTGATTATTTGCAGCTCTAGTAAATTGCAGTCATCTAGAATAGAGGCAAACCGCTCAGTCTGTTATGGATAAAAAAAGAGCCCCCTTCACCTCTTCTAGTCTAAGAACCTCGTTGATGTCCCCAAAAACAAGCCAAGGGCCATAAATCTGGCTTGCTAACTTGCTTAAATGATTCCAAAGATAAGATCTCCTACCAACTTGAGGACTAGCATACATAGCACTGCGATACCCCTCAGAAGAGCCAGAGCTAATAGCCACAGTTACACAATGTTTAAACTGACCAATCACTCGACACTTTAGACTAGGATTGGAGAAAAGAAAATAAATTCCACCTTTGTGCCCTATGGCTTCCACAACACCAGAAGCATGAAAACCTAGATTTTTCCAAAAAGATTTTAAATTGGAAAAAATAGAATGCGTTTCAACTAAAATGAAAAAATGAGGGATTAAATTTTCTAACCAACTCCTTGCAGTGAACTCGTGCCATCTTGTTGGAGGCACCTCTAATATTCCACATAATAATGTTGCAACAATCCATAACAAACAAATAGAAGTCATGGAGCAGAGACGGCAACATCTAAGTCACCATGGGGCTTGAGATGTGACCTCTTTGGTTGAGGAGGCCCCACCTTGGCCATCCTGAGTGTTAGAAATAAGAGACTAGACTGGAGAAAGGATTTGTATATTATTGAGTGTATTCAAGTTGTCTATTCAAGTTGTCTAGAATGATACAATATAAAAGGATATTTATAGGTACTAAGAGAATCGTAATAATAAAAATGCAATCTCCTATAATTCAGATATACTAAATAATGCTAATTGATCCTAATTGATCCTAATTATATTCTAACATCCCCCCTCAAACTCAAGTGAAAACTTGAGTTTGAAACTTATTTAAAATAACGAAATAAAGAGAAAAAAGAAAAAAATGCATAAATTCTCTAAAACGGGTGTAGACGGAACTGCCGCTAGTCTGAAGGAAGCACAGACGGAACTACCGCTAGTCTGAAGGAAGCGCGGACGGAACTGCCGCTTGTCTGAAGGAAGCGCAGACGGAACTGCCGCTTGTCTGAAGGAAGTGCAGACGAAACTGCCAGAAAGAAACGCAGATGGAACTGCCACAAGAAAACACAGACGAAACGCAGATGGAACTGCCACGAGAAAATGCAGACGGAACTGCCACAAGAAAACACAGACAGAACTACCACGAGAGAACAGAACTGCCACGAGAGAACGCAGACGGAACTTCCACGAGAGAACGCGGACGGAACTGCCGAAAGAGAGCAAAAACTATATGATTTCTTCATGAGAATAGGAAAACAGCGGATGACATTGATGTTTGATCATTCGACTCGAAAAGACACAAGATGGAGAGAATAGGCTAGTCGGTGAGGTGAAAAAGCATCAAAGAAGTGACAAAAGGTAAAGAAAAATGGCATAGAAAAAAAAGTACAAAAACTACGGTGATTTCACCGTAAGAAAAATAACCTATCCTCTTCAAGGAGGATACCATGGCTCTGATACCATGTTAGAAAAAGGGAGAGAGAGCAATAGAAAAAATGTTTGTGAGTATTCAAGGAGGATACCATGGCTCTGATACCATGTTAGAAACAAGAGACTAGACTGGAGAAAGGATTTGTATATTATTGAGTGTATTCAAGTTGTCTATTCAAGTTGTCTAGAATGATACAATATAAAAGGGTATTTATAAGTACTAAGAGAATCGTAATAATAAAAACGTAATCTCCTATAATAAATATTCAGATATACTAAATAATGCCAATTGATCCTAATTATATTCTAACACTGAGAAATGCCTGCTTTGCCTCTCTCATTTACCCCTTCCGGAGATGATTGGAGTGATGCTGGCCGGAACCTTTTACGAACAGACCTCGGTGCGAGAGTTTGCTGTTGCAAGTTCAAAGGCCCTTGGCTCTTTGATAAAGTGGCAATCTGGAAAGAGAATTAGACTTTTACCTGACCCTGAGTTCCTTTTTTTTTTTAACATTGATTGATGGAGATCCGAATCCAGTTTCTTTATTCATTTGCTTGGTATGATTCATTATGGGCTCGTGATCCTGTTGGCCTAATTTCTTTTTTTCCTTCCTTATAACAGTGGTCCATTCCTCCTTATTGTCAATATTTTCATCATCTCCATGACCTACGTGAATAATGTGATTTGCATGCAGGAGATTCTCTTCCATAGATGGTAAGATATCTTCCTCATGATTACGCCCATGATTTTCGCCAAATTCAAAAACCTTTTCAATTTGAAAATTTGGAGGGTTAGGTACCACCGATGATGGTGGAAAAGATCTTCTTTGGAGGCCTCCCTTGTGCTAACCCCTGCTCTTGCGGAACCACCTTCGATGCCGCTACTTTCCCTTGGTGCTTGCAATCTTTTGTGCCATGGCCAAAGCATGAGCAACTCTCACAAATCAAATGGAGACTCTGATACTCAACCTCATATTCATAGCCATCAACTAAGAGTTTCTTAATCACCGGGAGTTCGAGATTGATTTGAACCCAGGATCGTGCATATTTGCCTCGTTCTGCTGATTTTGTGGCAAGATCAACTTTGATCAGGACTCTTATAGCAGTTGCAATGCGCAACATCGCCTCCTCCTAGTAGCACCAGATCAGAAGACCGACAATGCAGATCCACACCATTATTGATCCAAAGGAAGGTTCGCATGGTCGAATATCTTGGGTCCATGGCTTAACAGGAAGATAGTGCCCAACAATCATTCACAGACCGTCGAAAAGCACCTTATTTCTGTCTTCTAAAAGATCAAATTTCACCATAAAATACTTAAAACCTACATCTAAAAGATCATATCCTCCCTTGAACCTTCACACCAATCTGAACTTATGAGACAAGGCAGTATAACCGAAATATTTGTCCAACACTTAAATTGAGTTTAATAACTTTAATTTACATAGAATGAACATAAAAATCGAACATACATTTAAATAGTTTGATTTTAGAACATCCATATAATATTACATTCAATTCTATTTGTTTAGGTGAATTATCCATAAATTTATTATATAATAATATACAAAAATAATTTCTCTAACTATAAAAGAATATCAAAATAATTGTCTCATTATTTTGTTGTCTAGTTTGGAGTATAGTGGTAGGAACAAAATGCAGGCGGCTAGTGAACCCTAGTTTCTTTGTCTTGTCGGTGCTCATCTCTGTTTTCAACATCTTCCTCCTTCTTCCTTCTTATTCTTCATTGTCCCCAATCATGTGCCCCTAATCTTTCCAATTCCGATCACACAGCTAAAACACTCGGGCCTCCTCTCAGGTTAGCTCTTTTCCTCCTCCCTCTTTATCCTTCTCTTCATTTCGTTTTAGTTTCAAAGAATTCTTTAAATCTGATTTTATTTCGGTCAATTTCGGTGTAACGAATCTAATGAAGGCAAAGTGTTGTAAAATTAGGGTTTGCATTGCATGCAGAAATGTTGGGGAAAGGGAACACGAAGGGGGATGGTGGATCGAAGTCGGTAGCAAAAATACTTGCAAAATGGAAAGAGTACAACGCACAGCTTGATTCAAGCAGCGACGCCGATAAACCGATTCGGAAGGTTCCGGCGAAGGGGTCGAAGAAGGGGTGTATGAAGGGAAAAGGGGGACCTGAGAATTCGCGGTGTAACTACCGGGGAGTGAGGCAGAGAACTTGGGGAAAATGGGTTGCCGAAATTCGAGAGCCAAACAGAGGCAGCAGGCTTTGGCTTGGAACTTTCCCGACCGCCATTGGTGCTGCCCTTGCCTATGACGAAGCTGCCCGCGCTATGTACGGTTCTTGTGCCCGCCTCAACTTCCCCAACGTCTCTGTCTCCAGTTTCTCCCACCATTCTTCTTCTCCACCTGAAAACCACCACGATGATGATGTCATCTCGTTATCCTTAAGTGTAAAGCATGAGGCTGTGGAGGCTGAATCTGGGGGTAGTAACTCCCCTCCTTCTTCCTCCTGATGTGTATGTACATTTTGTTCATGGCTATATAGAACTCTTAGCCGGTTCTAGTTTGTAATGATTTAGATTTAGACGGAAGGAGACTTGGAACTTGCTTGGAAAGTGTTCGTTTTTCTTCAGCTTTTGGGCTAATGCACCACACTGGACATCCTAGTCCAGTTTTGACTTACAATTGTCATATATAGTTTACTTGGAAGTAGTGGAAAATGCTGTGCATTCTACTAGAATTGTGTTAGAACACTGCATGTGCCAATGTGGTTTGTTAATCTTGCTTCCGTTGCTCATGTTAATATCTATGTCTAGTACACTGGATTTTCTATCCATGGTGGTGGTTGGGTTATAAATTGGTTATACAGATCGAATAGTATTGAGTTTTCATTACTCAAGAGTGTGGATGAGAAACAATACAACAACATCCTTTGAGAACATAATATGTGAATATTTACGCCCTACTACTGTCATTAGCCTGATGCTTTATTACATTTCACCGCAAATTGTGTGTTATTAGACGTTTTTTGACAGTGTCGATGAATGAATTTTAATTCTTACATTACTGATCAATTAAGATGTTTATCTGTAGAATGTCACTTGGAGTCTTGGTGTAGAAAACATAGGTTATCACTCAGCAAATTACATTTTGTAAGTTTATTTCTTTACTTAACCTCCAGGATATGATTACTTTGCAAGCTTCAAAGATAGAGGAAAGATTATAAAAAAGTGTATAGTACTTGGTACATATTTCATGCGTTAGTTATTTATTCGTTTTTAATGCCTTGAGGACTTGAGGTGTATTTTAATGGTACAATAAAGTATATTTCCTTTTCTTAACTTTTGGGTCTAATCCCTTTTCTTGGGGAATTTTGTTTTAGTTTTTGGGTCAATGGTCAAAAATCATATATACTAGAAAAGGTGGTAATGATTTTGGGTGAGCGTATGCTATCCAGATAACTTTGGGCCTTAATAAGAGTTTGTTAGGCCTACGTTTGTCTCTCTGTATGAGATTTAAATCCTCTGACCAGGTGACAAAAAACTTAAATTGCATATAGGAGCTTAATTGCCCTTTGTGATGAGTATATATTGCTGTTTATTGTGTTGGTAACCCGGACCAAAATAATACTAAAAATTGACTATTTTGATTATTTTGTCCAAAATAATGATAATAATCTTTAGAATGTATGATTTAAAATTTAAACTATGTCGAGCTTACTTGAAAGGAGTATTCTCGTCCACGTTACATATTCAAACTGAAGACACATAATAGGATATCTAAACCCGATGTGACAATCAATAATGAGTCAATGACTATGATTGTTGTTTAAGAAGAGAGATATATACACTCAAATATATCTGTTTTAAATTAAGCTAAGATTCTGAGGCTTGCATTGCAAATTGCGCACCAAACGCATAATCAGTTCATCACCGCGGATCAACAATTGCGAACATACGAAGCGTATTAAGCTAACGTGAAAAAAAAAAATAGAACTCTACTTCACACACTATTGCATTAGCATTTATCAACGTAAATGGAAGAATAAGGGAAAAATAAAAATTAAATTAAATTATCTGAAGAGCCTTAAAATGAGAGAATCAGAAATCAAATCTTGTATCAGCTGCAGATTTCGAATAAGCCTTGTTCTTACTCAACCGAAACATCCTCTCGTCTCTCTTCTGAATCACACTCGCGTTCATAATCGGTAACTAGTAAGGTTTCATGTGATTAATCGTAATGAATGGAATACAATACTTACCATTCCACGTTTCTTGGTGACTGCTTGTGCTTCGGTTCAAGGGTGTCGGAAGAGTACCCGTATGGATTGTGCGTTACAGCCACACCAGGATTCACCTGTGTTGATTTGCTTGAAATATGTCTATGTATGTTCCTATGGCTCCAGAGTAACATCTTCCACCAGAGTCTCTTACTTCCAGAAGGAAGAACTTGGCTTGAGGAATGCCTTCTCAACATAACTCTATTAGCACTGCAATGAGTCATCACAGACCTGGGCCTTTCAAGATTAGTAGCCACTTTACCTGCTGTAAGTTAAGTTCCTGTAAATTCTCGAAAGATTGCGACTTTGAATTTGGGAATTGATGAATTGTATTACCAAGAACATCCCTTCTTTCCAGGTTTGAGCATGAACGAGTGAGTTTGGGGGAATCTCAGAAGGCTGCAAATTATTTCACCATTTCACCGATAGGCTTGAATTTGGGCTTGGACAGGATAATG
>NC_029792.2:7929908-7932472 GCF_000816755.2 Arachis ipaensis
TATGTAATAAGATTTTTGTATGCTATATGTAGCCTCCAACTATTTCGGTGCTTATTATTTGCTTAATCTCAACTTCCTTTGATAGCTTAATTAACTACCCGAAGATTGGGGGGCACATTTCTGTTTCTATTTTGGTACGATTGACATATCATTTTAACGCTCCTATAATATGTTAATTGTAACACATGAATAATCATATCATTTTGGCTCCTGCTGGCTAGCTAGTAGCTACTAACCGACTTAAGGAAAAGTATATGAAACAAGAGGACATCAGCTAAAAAGTAAACAACTTAATTAATTTATAATTATATTAATTAATTTTATTTATTTTTAATTTCCAACAATCCTGATTTTTAATATATAAAAAAATTTATAAAATATATAAAAGAACATTCATTTAGTATGAAAAAAGAAACATTCTGAATAATGTTTAACATAATAAGTACTATACACGTAGAGGTTTTGGATTCATCTAGAGGCATTTGGCTGATTTTTGGCTGGTACCTTCTTGTTCCCTAGCATTGTTGACTTTTTAATACCTTTTAATTTTAACGAAGCTTTTCGTACAAATTAAACTTGTGTAATCTGTTATAATATGATCCAAATAATAATAGTAATAATAAATTAAAAACTACATGCTTTATTTTACGCGGTTCCTTTCTGAAAATTTAATTTGATGACTTAGTAATGGGATTATAAATACCCTTGACTAAGTCGTGGAATAATGGTTAATTATGAGGTGAGGAAACAGTTGAAGTTACAAGCTTTACATAGTACAATGGCCATGGTGATTATATAGGTAGAGAGTCCTCTATCTTATTATAGTTGGTTATGCCCAAAAGTTGGAATCGATTATTTCAATGATGAAAGTGATACATGAGATGAATGCACATTGACCTGCTATCTACTAATTTCCAGCTACACATGGTTGCCAACTGTTTTCTTCCACATATATATCTTTGGAACACCATATATGATGAGAAAAATTAGGAATAGGGATTGTGTGTTCAATATGTGCATAACTATTCTCTAATTAGTTTGGGAAATTAAATGCAATGCGTCATTTAGTTTCAATCTCCATGCATGCAAACGCTGATAATACAATTTGTGGGCAAAAGGAAAATTTAAGAAAACTATATATTTTGCTTTCAAGATGAATACTTCCTAAAATGTTCAACTCCAACACATTTCACGTTATTCCAAAAATATAAGATGAGAAATGTTGGAAGCTATTAGAATTTATTATTTTTTGTTATCAATTAGTCATCAACTTAATTCCTTTAGTTTAGTTTTTTTAATCTAATAATCCAATAAAACATACGTTATTTTATATTTTTAAATATTAATGATTAATTAATCTAATGATTTTCTAACATTCTTTATATGTGATTATGTTGGATGTGTTGATATCATGATTCCTAGATTGAGATATATATAACTTATATGTGTAGTATGTTTTAGTTAGAAAATAAATAAACTGATGAGATTTCATTAGATTCGGCAGATAGGGACTTATGTAAGTGTGATTAAAATAAATAATTATGCATCACTCTAGTTTACACCAAGAGTGGTAATGTGGTGTATATCCTTTTTCTAATTAAAAACTATTTTTTGAAAACATTAAATAACTTAATAAGTAATAACTTTGGGAGCTACTCAAATGAAGATGCAAAAAACATCTTTTTATGAAGATGCTTTGTATAAAAGTGTGATTTATTGATTTGGCCACACTTTAAATAAAAACAACACTTTTATAACATATCAAAATCTAACCCTACACTCCATCATCTAAGGGTCAAAAAGAAAAATCATCACATGAAGATAATTATAATATCTTCATGGGAGTACCCACCAATAACTTTTATTATCAAAATAAGGAAGTGTATCACTATTTATGTATGTAAAAGTAGTGTATATAACATAACAATAAAAGAAATACCAAGAGAACTTTTTCATTATGGATTTAATATGAGTATTAGTTAGATAGCCCACTAGTTCGTTTAATTGTTGGGAGTTCGAATCCCATTTTATGCATGCAGCAATTCATTGGTCAGTAACAAATTCCAAATTGCAACAAATTAGTTATTGGTATGCCATGCTTGAAGATACCGTGAAAAAAAAAAGGTTTATATTATAATAAAATCATTTGCAATAAATTAAATGATAGATGACTGATTTTGTGGTGTTCTTGTGACACTATTTAGCCTGGTCCTTTAGATTTTATTACTTGTACCAACTTTCACTCTAAATGGAAAAAAGAAAAAGGAAAATAAAAAAAGATCAACCCTACTATAACTGTAAAGGGTAAAAAAGAGATGATAAAATAGTATTTAAATCTTCCGGTTGAGAGGGGGATTGAGTGGTAGGGAGTTGTGAAGCTGGCCTTAGCTATTAGCTATGATGGACCATTTAGCAAGCTTAAAAGATTGAAATTGAATTAGGAGGAAGGCATTAACCTCATCCTTTTCATTATTATTATTATTAGAATTTAGACTAACATATCTCGTAAGAACATATGTTGAAATTGCATATATTTAAGTTACTATTAAAAAAAATAAAATATG
>NC_029792.2:7933330-7937065 GCF_000816755.2 Arachis ipaensis
CAATAAATATATTATAAAATTAATTTTTTTTATAAAGTTTTTGAAATTAATAACATTAATAGCATTATTAGCTACACCTTTTTATTATTATCATTCCTACTATTTCCTAAACCAAACTCTCATAACTACACATACAGATGAACCCTCCACCAAAAGATCTTGGCCCTTCATTCATTGTTTCCGCTCCTCTCCCTCTCTTTAAAAACCCCTCCTACCCCCCGGTGTTGCATTCATTATTCCATAAAAATCGAATCACTTCAAACTCTTCTTCAGAACAACACCTCACACACTTAGCTTACTTGAGTTTCTTCAGAATGAGCAACATGCTTCTTGTGTTTACTTTTCTTGTAGCTATTACTACACAGATGTTGCTACTTCAAGAAGCTATGGCACAACAAACTTCTGAGGCTCCATTGAAACCACCTTTGAAGGATGAAAGAAAGGCAGAAGGACCAGTAACTGATGATGGAAAAGCAGAGGCAGCAGAGGCTCCTATCGATAATATCAGACGGCTGGGAAAGCATCATTCCACAACAGACAAGTCAGTGGCGGGTGGTGGTGTCATTCTTGGCGGTCTTGTTACTGCCACTTTTGCTGCTGTCTTTTGCTACATCCGTGTTACAAGGAGAAGGGACACTGCTCCTGCTTCTTCTTACTGAGCTCTGTCTTCTATCTCTTGTTCAATCATTTTCCATTTTGTTTTTAAAGGGTTAGTGTAGGCATTCATTATAATTGTAGCTTTGTAACAATAGATTATGTGTTATGTTGTTTTATAAGCTGTTTTTGTTGTGAATACCATATAATTTGATTAAGATTTCTGTACTATAATTTTCTTTGTTGACTTGTTCTGTGTCCCGTTTCCTTGTTAGAATCATATTGTGTCACTTTCTTTTGCTTATGAAAGCACAAAAGTGGCTGAGAGATTCTGATGACCCAGTACATTCGTTGAGCTTGAGATTATGGCATTGTGTCTTATTGAATCATACAAATAATTTTCTTTTTCTAGAACAACAACAGTATAATATTGATTTAGGACATGATAGTATCTGATTATGTGTATACTGTGCCCTTTACCAATTTTGTTCAAAAAAAAAAAAAAGGAACAAGGAGAATCCTCTGCAATCCTAAAAGAGTCATTTGTATGTGCACTAGCATATATAATTCAACTCTTACGCTTTTTTAATTCTTCAAACCTTTAAGCAAGCCAAGTCTTAAACAATTATACTTTGATTGGTGAGTATGCATAAGTTTAATCGTCAATAAAAAAATCAAACAAAAAGATAAATGTTGAAATAATTCTGTAAAATAAATTTGTTTAAGTTGTCCAAGATGGTGGGTGGTAATTGGTAAGTATAAATCTTAAGCAATTCTACTTTCCACAAAAAGGGCGGTGCCTCCATGATCTTTGTTGGGAGATCCCCATGTCTAATATGCATCTTTAAAGTAAGGATTTAGTTAATATTTATCTTAATGTATATATTTTCTATGAAAATGTTTTCGATTAAATAACCTAATATGTTAACTATACTCTTAAAATAATTAAACAAATTTAGGATCAAAGAAATACTAGTTATTAGGAGTCAAAGAGAGAGGAGAATAGGTGCCAAAAGTCTAGAAAAGGAATAGACTAGGAATTAGGTAGTGCAGCTTCCAGCTTGCTTGCAACAGATTATAAAGCCAGCTAGCCAGCTGCTTCTGAGTTGTGTATCACTGCTTCACTTCACTAGTTTAGTGTGGACTAACTTATTAGTTCCATGCAAATCTTTTTATATATATTAATTATATATTTTTTTGGGTTATCCACGTCATTCTTTAGCTCACTAGAATAATAATTAATCTGGGAATTTGAATTCTATTTAAGAGTTTGTCGTTTATCGATGAATTACTGCATGTATAAGATATAATTTAAACCTCTGATATTTACTTATATAGATTAGTGAGTTGACTGTTTAACCAACTCAAGTTGATTATATTATTTTTACTTTTTTCTTTTCAGCTAGTTATTTTACCTCTCGAATGTTCAAATAAAAATCATATCTCATTTGGTCTAAATGTTATTGAATTTAATTTTTTTCATCACCACTTTAATTTTAATCATCAGCATATGCTTTGTTAGAAACAAGAGATTAAACTGGAGGAAGAATTTGTGTATTATTGAGTGTAATCGAGTTGTCTATTCAAGTTGTGTAGAATGATACAATATAAAATGGTATTTATAGGTACTAAGAGAATCGTAATAATAAAGATATAATATTCTATAATAAATATTCAGATATACTAAATAATTATAATTGATCATAATTGATCCTAATTATATTCTAACATCCCCCTCAAACTCAAGTGACAACTTGAGTTCGAAATTTATAACGAAATAAAAAAAATACATAAACTAATAGAACGGATGCAGACAGAACTATCGGAAGAAAGCACAGATGAAACTGTCGCGGGTGCAGACGGAACTGCCGGAAGGAAGCGTAGATGAAACTGACGCCTGAAGGAAGTGCAGATGGAACTGCCGGAAGGAAGCGCAGAGGGAACTGCCGGAAGGAAGCGCAGAGGGAACTGCCGCTAGTCTGAAGGAAGCGCAGACAGAACTGCCGCTATCTGAAGGAAGTGCAGATGAAACTGCCGGAAAGAAACGCAGACAAAACTGCCACAAGGAAACACAGACGAAACGCTGACGGAACTGCCACGAGAAAACGCAGACAAAACTGCCACGAGAAAATGTAGACGGAACTGCCACGAGAGAACGCAGACGGAACTGTCGAAAGAGAGCGAAAACTATATAATTTCTTCATGAGAATAGGTAAGCAATGGATGACAATGGTGTTTGATCATTCGACTCGAAAAAAACACAAGACAGAGAAAATAGGCTAGTCGGTGAGGTAAAAAAGTATCAAAGGAGTGACAAAAGGAAAAGAAGAATGACATAGAAAAAAAAAATGCAAAAACTACGGTGATTTCACCGCAAGGAAAACAACCTATCCTCTTCAAGGAGGATACCATGGCTCTGATACCATGTTAGAAACAAGAGACTAAACTGGAGGAAGGATTTGTGTATTATTAAGTGTAATCAAGTTGTCTATTCAAATTGTGTAGAATGATACAATATAAAAGGGTATTTATAGGTACTAAAAGAATCGTAATAATAAAGACATAATATTCTATAATAAATATTCAGATATATTAAATAATTCTAATTGATTCTAATTGATCCTAATTATATTCTAACATGCTTAAACTTTGTTTTTATTTTATAATCAAAATACATGAAAAAACAAAAAGATCCAATCAAACAAAAGTAGAAAGAAAGGGGAAAAAAAATCCAAAAATCAATAACAAGATAAAAAAAACCTACATACACATCTTGACAAAAAAAAGAAAAAATGATGAAAACAAATGAGAAGAAAAAATGAGATTACTTTTTTCAAATGGAGATTATTTATTTATTTTTTTAAATTTTAAAACGGAAAGGTGAAAAAAATATTTAATAAATTAAAATATTTGTGGAGTTAATACTTAATTTGACCTAGGGATGGCAATGCCACTCGACCTCGTGGGTCCCCCCCCCGCCTCTACCCACTCGGAGCGGGTAATTACTCGCCCCGTATCGGGGCGGGTTTTTAGCGGGGCGGGTTTTTTGAGAGGGGCAAGGCGGGGTCGGGTTTAGGTAATATCCGCCCCTACCCGCCCTGCTATATATATAATATATATGATTTTAATATATAATATGTA
>NC_029792.2:7937090-7939245 GCF_000816755.2 Arachis ipaensis
TTTGACTTTGACCCCTGAAATTTGAGGTTAGATTTAAAATAATTCTTAAAGTTATAATTGATTTAATTTGAATCCTAAAATTTACAATAATAACTCGTATTAGCCTCTGAACTGATTTCCGTTAATGTCATACCGATTTTGCACATTAATTTGCCACGATTTAGACTTTTCTCCTAGGTTTTATGTGATTGAGACCTATTAGAATGCCTAAAAGCTTAATTGGCTTTCCAACATCCTCACAAAAATAGTAATAACAAATTCAATTTGTAAAATTTGGGAATATGAGAGCGTCTATCAAGCTTCTAAGTTCTACGAGTTCTAATAAGTTTCGATCGTATAGAACTTGAGTGAAAAATTTAAATTGTGACAAATTAACGTACCAAATCAACCATCCATTAACAAAGATTAACTCAAAAATTAACGTGAGTTACGATTATAAATTTAAGAGGTCAATTTGAGCTAATTAAAATTCTAAGATCAATTTGAATTCAACTTAAAATTTTAAGAACGAAATTAAATATTAACTTAGATGTTTGAAATTACAATTTTTTTTAAAGAGGAAGCTCAACATCGAAATGGAGTAAAACAAGACAGGAAAAATAAAACAATGAAAATAACTCCTATGTCATCTCCGACATAGCTATCAACAACTTGAGTTATTGACCACATCATTCTGTAGCACATGAAAATGTTTGAGCCACACAGTCTCCAACTCCTGTTGTCTTACTCTGAAAAATAACGTCATTCCGTCGTAACCAAATGTTCCACATAACTGAGAAAAACCCAACCATCCAACTCCTGCGCAATTCTTTTCTCAACGGCATCAATCTCCAACTCTCAAAGTGATCTTTCAAAGTACCAGGTGCAGTCCACTTATGTCCAAACTTTGAGATCCATGCACACCATACTTGCCAAGAGAATTCACAAGTAATAAATAAGTGTTGTAAACTTTCTACTTGTTTGTTACACAAGACGCACAGATTATCATTCTGTTGTAGAATTTTCAGCCTACATAGCTGATCCTTTGTATTGACCTGGCCTACCAGAACAAACCAAGTGAACAACTCTAGTCGAGGCAGAACTAGTCCTTTCCAAATTTCTTTTGTAAACCTATAGCTCAGAAACTCCTCGTCCAAAGTCTCTTCCTGCATAACCTACAGAAATGAGTTAGTAGAATAAACGCCTTCCTTATCAAATTTTCACACCACTCTATCTTGCACTTCTGCTATCAATCTAACAGATTGCAAGACTTGAAGCAGCTGATCTAAGGTCTCTATTTCCCATTGACGTAGTTCCCTTCTCCATTAAAAGTGCCAAACCCACTCTATCCCATCCCAGAACCCACAGTCCCCAATCACTGATCCTTTTTGGTTTGAAATCGAGAAGAGTCTCGGAAAGGAGTTTTTCAAGTTTCCCACTTGAAGCCACGTATCCTCCCAAAATCTGGTGGATCTACCATTCCCTACTTCTATAGCAAGGTCATCAATCATCTTCTGCCTTACATGTTGCTCCTTTATTGGCACTTGACATATGTCCCTCCACGCTCCACCTCTTTCTGGTAATTTCTGAGTTGATAGCAAGAGGTTTAGGTTCACATTATTACAGGAGCACACAATCTTCTTCCATAGAGGACATTCCTCCTTTGAGAACCGCCACCACCATTTAAACAGTAGTGCAGCATTGCGTACCGCTGCATCACCCACCCCCAATCTTCCTAACTTCTTTGGGGCTTGGATCAACTCCCACTTCACAAGAGTCATGCCTGGTCGCCCATCATCCTTCCCCCAGAAGAACCTCCTCTACAACGAGATAATTTTCCTTGCAACCGCATTTGGCATCTTATACAAACTCGGGTAATAAATTGGCAGGCTATTGATTACCGACTTGATGAATACCATCTTCCCAACCTTACTAAGGACTTTTGCTTTCCACAAGTTGAGTTTCTCTTCCACCTTGTCTATGACCGGCTTCCAAGTCTTTACCAGCCTCGAGTTCGCTCCTAGACTGATGCCAAGATACTTCACCGGCAAGGTCGCCTCCTGGCAACCCAATAGCTGACACATTCGGGTAGCCCACTCCTGTCTGCAATTCACTGGTATCAAGTTGGACTTCTCAAAATTAATGCTCAAACCAGACATCGTCAACTTAGAGAGTG